>NW_027311765.1:0-136976 GCF_918797505.1 Bemisia tabaci
CCCCGTCCTCCCATCCGTGCTCGTAATACCAATGATGTAATATCGGCGCGGTGCGGGCGCGCGGCGGGCCCCCTGCATGCCGGGTCTTTCTTCTTTCTTCTTTCATCTTTCTTCTTTCTCTCGTCTCGGTGCGCTGCCCGCGCGGCGTCTGCGACTGCGCGGCGGCGCAAAGGCAGGCCGTTGTCTAGCACCACTCTTCACTCGCGGTCGCGGACGCAAATTGGCCGGAGCGCAGCGCGGCATTGACGCTCCGCTCGGGTATCTCGTTATCGGGCATCGACTTACGTAAGTTGCCGAAGCAAAACCGGTTCAACAGTCGCTGCTGCTTTGCACCGTTCCTGTGCCGATGCCGATGGATGCGGCGTGGCATGGCCGCATGGCATAGCGCGGCTTCGGCTTCGGACCATGTCGACCCAATGGCAGGTTGCATGCGCTGTTGTCACTCTGCAACTTCCATCCGACCTCTTCCGAACTTCACACGGAGAAAAAAACCTCGTGCGTGGGACCCGAAGTTTAGGTCATATGGATCTCTGAAGTTTTCGGATTACGCATCCGAACACTTGAGGTCCAGCTGTCGAGGTTCCGGTCACACATCTGAAGTACTCAGTTCTTACATCTGAGTACTTCAGATGTGGGACCCGAACCCTTCGGTATGTACCTAAGTACTTCAGATGTCTGACCCGAACTTCGGCAGTTGGACCTCAAGTTTTCGGATGCGAGATCCGAAAACTTCAGAGATCCATATGACCTCAACTTCGGGTCCCATGCACGAAGTTTTTTTTCTCCGTGTACTTAGGACAAGTCGCGAGTGCGCTGAAGTCCGGCTTAGCGCCTCTGCACGGAGAAAAAAATTCCGTGCGTGGGACCCGAAGTTGAGGTCATATGGCTCTCTGAAGTTTTCGGATCACGTATCTAAAAACTTGAGGTCCAGCTGCCGAAGTTCGGGTCAGACATCTGAAAGTACTTCGATATATACCGAAGGGTTCGGCTTACACATCTGAAGTACTCCAGTACATACCGAAGTGCCTCGATGTCTGACCCGAACTTCGGCAGCTCGACCTCAAGTTTTCGGATGCGTGATCAGAAAACTTCAGAGATCTATATGACCTCAACTTCGGGTCCCATGCACGAAGTTTTTCTCTCCGTGTGATGAGCCGATGGTGTGGTTTGGACTCATCGATGGACTTTGCACCTTAGAGTTGACGAAATTTGGCCCCTAAGACTCGGAGCTCAAAAGCTCGCGTCTGTCTGGGACCGCTAGACCGGGCACCGTGCTGGGGTGCTGAAAGTTCCTCGGCCACGTAGTTCCGAGCAACCAGGGACTCTGCCTACGCACTATGACATCGCGCGTGCGAATTTCACCAAAAATAGCGCGTTCGCAGTAATTTTCTAAAAATTTAACGCATTGCACTTTGCAGCGCTTACATTTCTCAAAATTTAACGTTTTCGCTGTAATTTTTCCAAAAACTCAACATTTCAGCAGTAATTTTCCAAAAAATTCAATACTTACGCAGTAATTTTCTTAAAAACTCAACGCTTTTGCAATAGTGTAATCTTTTCATATACAATACCAACATCCTTGTCATGAGTTTTTGTAAAAATCAGTGTGTTGAGCGTTCACTCCTCAGAATAAGATCGATTTTTCGATTCGTGCAACCGAGCTTCTTGCAATAGTTCACAAGGTCGGTTACACAAACTGAAAGTTTGGTTTGACGAACCAAATAGTTGGGATGATATAGAACATAGCCTCCTTCATTTTGTGTATATCCAATATTATCCTCGTGGAAGTCAAAGAAAGTGCATCCTGTGTTTCGCCCCATCTAACTTTCCTACTCCGCGTTAAAGTCTCTGAGTCCCTGAAAAGAGTTCACGCTCTCCTTCATTTCGTTGATGTGCAATTTTATTTAATTGGAAGTCGAAATAGTTGTATCGCGCGTTTCGCCCCATCCAACTTTTCTCCTCTGCGTTAAAATCTCCGAGTCAACGGAAAAGAGACCAAGCTCTTTTTCATTGTTGTGGACATTTGAGAAAGTTTTTGTACTTTATAATAATTATCGTGACCGGATCTGTGAAACTAGACCTCATCTTCCGGAAAAAATTTCCGGAACTATGAATTATGCGCGAAAAACGACCGCGATTAACGCATGTAAAACTGTGCCAGCTATACTTCAAGCATCGCGTCAGCTCTTAGCCAGTGCCTCACCATAGGAATGTCATTTTGTGGTTTATTCCTTGAAAATTGAATCGCAAACCTTTGCTAGTTTAATCCCCGTTTTTTATATCGTACCGCGTATCTGTAGGTACACCAACTTTTTATGAAAGCTTCATCAAAAACAAATATATTTTAATTAAATCTCTTCACCGCAGGGATTCAGAAAGCGGAAAATCTCTCGAATGCATTGATTGGTTAGTGTGAACTCCATCACGAATATTGGGCTGCGTGGTTACTTAAACGAATACTAGCCCTAAATAGCCTTTCCTAACCGAACTTGACCTTCAACGGCATACTCTGCACAACACGTGTAATCATGATACAACAGGCAACACTGTAGACTAACCTGGCCGTGGCTTCCACTGAGCCTGATTCTGCGCCGTTGATAATGGAGATGTAAATTAACTCTTTCCACCTTTCCAGTTTCCTCCCTCCCGGTACCCTTTCCCTTTCCCCATTTCTCCATTCTCTTTTCCTCTTTCTCGGGTAGAATTTTCCCGCCCGTCCCTTTCTCTGCTCCCTCTTTTTCTGCCAGCCTGCCCCCCCCCCCAACCACCTTCCCCCTTCCGCATGTGCTCACGACCGCGACCCTCCTAGGCAGGCGCAATCTCCTGGGTCCCCTCTCTTCATTGCTGCTTTGAGGAAAGCGCAATACTGAGGGAGAGTAAATTCCCTCCAGTGTTGCCGCCTCGATTGATTCAGAATCCATAAATTATCGAACCCATTTTTATCGTGAGATGAATGGTTAGGTAATAATAGACAATTTCTGATAGACGCGAGTTTAAAATTTTATCTCTTTCTTTTTTTTATCTTATCTTTATCTCAAGTCAAGTGCTAATCGATGATAATGAAAACCAAATATTTCTAGGTGGACACTTTGATAAAGAGAAATTTGAAACGGAGAACAAAAGTTATTTGGAGTCAAAATGAGTCGTAAACTTGTTTAGTGTTCCTTTTTTGCAGAAACTAGTTTACTTTATTTGTCGTTTTTACAATTTTACTTGGATTTTTGAAAATGTGTATTGCTGTTTTTGTGATGAAATAACAAACAGTGCTCGACGAAGCGATGTTAAGCTTTGGTAAGCGCGATATCAATTATTCATGTACCTTTAAGTGTATCGTCATGAGAAATGCTCCGATGCTTGAAACCAAGAGTTTTTTCATATTTTTCATGGCCCGAAATCTCCTTCTTCAATATTTTTTCTAATCTTTATCCAAATTTCAATTGCTGAAGAATATCCTTTGAATTTCTTGAAAAATTTGCACGCCGGTTATCCTGGTTCTTCTGAAAATTTTAGAATATATATTCATAATTTTTGTCCAAACTATTTTTTTATCGGAGGAAATCTAGCAACATCGAAGTGTCCAAGCGGCGTTCCTCCTTAGTACAACAGTATTGGTAGATAATGAATAATTGAGGTACATAAATGAATTGTTATTATGTTGAAAGCAGTTGTGACTTGTGATTTGGCTAGCAAAAAATTGACATTAAATCATGAAATTCAATTGACTTGAACGACAGAACCACATGAAAGAACGTGAAATGTCAGTTTTATTATCAACATTACATTCTTAAGAGGAATAAAATTACCCATGCACATTAAGGTACAATACATAAAAGCTTTTCGATACTAATATTGTCTGCGCCACTTGACTGAATCCACGTCGAGTCGATTACTTCTGCACTGAAAAAAAAAAATCTCGGCGTATTTACTAAGAAATGGGTAAAATTACCAATTAGTAATTATACTACCAGTCCAGTAATTATACTGGACCTTGGCAAAAACGCTAATATTTTTTATCGACTGTGGTAGAATTACCGAGATAAAATGGCAAAGTTACCGGGAATTGATTACCAATACAAGTGGTATTCTTACCTGAAAAAAACAGTTAAAATACCGGTTTTTAGGTAAGCTTACCAAGCTATCTCGGTAAAATTACCAATAATTGGTAAAAAAAGTGAAATGGTAAAGGTACCAACAGACCGTGGTAAAAACGTCGAGAATTTTTTTTTTAGTGTGCACACTGTTTTATGAAAAGTGCACGCGGCAAAATTCACCCATACATTGGGTAAACAGTGGGACGAAAGCACGAGTATTGAGACTGAAAAGTGATTTTTCTTAATTTTTTTATTTATTTTTCAGGAGGCACATTTAGAGAGCTCTCCAATGCGCAATTACTATACTTATACATCAATTTTTCCGCCTGAGATGATTTCCTTTCCATCAAAAAAAGAAATGTATTCAACACCCGGTAGGCGCTATTAAAGTGTTGGTAAAATTGTTCAGCTAGTGACGTAAAAATTAAAATTCTTGCCACGAAAATAGCACAAAAAGTTGTAGACGAATTTCGCAGTCAGAAGTCCACGGAATCGAAGGAGAAAATATTTAGGTTCTTTTATAGTGAGCTACATTTGACGGTGCTAGCCAGGTTTTCACTTTCTACTCTTTAATCATTATTTTCAAATCAGTTTCTACATAGTAAAAACGAAAACATTAACATCCCAAATAAGTACGTGCTTCTAAATATTGATTCTAAATTTTCCCGATACCTTAAAAGCGTAAGTGGCAAAATTAACTCAGTTCTTCATGAGCCTTCTTAAAATACCTCTGAACATACTTAGACATACATCGTTTGTATGACAAAAGAGACACAAAGGAAAAGTATTCCCAGTTTTGTGTGGAGGTCTTTTGAGCAGTTTTTGTTACTTTTTTTCGGAACGGAACGCATGCATTTACCCTCTACTTATGTTTCCATGAATTTTTCCTCCGTATCTATTTCTTTTTTCAGCCTCGCTTGCTCTTTTTTTTCCTGTAATGATTTTTCTGAATTTTTCCTCGTCCCAAAAATATGTACATGTAAGACTTTTTCGGACACGTGCATGACCTATTGATAATTTAGGGAAAGTCGGGAGGTTTGCGAAAATCTGCGAACGAGGAAAAAGCCGTTTTCTTTCCCTATTGTGTGCTGGAAATCGTTGCCTAAACAAATATCCGCCCAGATCATTCCGGCATGGCTAATGAGGGCGGCTCGCCACAGTATTACGAGGTCAAGAAGACAAAAGTCCATCTTGCGCCACTTAAAAGCCAGTCAATGAGACATGAAAATTCATACCTATGAGTTCGTAACAGATTTTATTTGCTCGATCAAGTTAGTGCTCCATTTCATAGCGGTGTCGTGGAACTTATGCCCTTTAACTGTACTCAGAGAGTTGAGCATTATTCAGGACCATGCAATCGCATTTCCTCACTCACGCTGGTGCAATGTTGGTTTGATTTTGAAGGATGCAACTATTCGGTCTCTGGGGCCATGCTAGGAAGTATCTATTCGCATTGCAGGCGTTTTTTATGCGTCGTCAATCTTCATCCAAAGATGATATGAAGTACAGTAGATATCGGTTAATACGACATCGGTTAATACGACATATCGGCTAATACGACGGATTTCGTTTTCCCCGGCGAAACTCCATAAGTTAATACGACAACGGTTAATACGACATATCGGCTAATACGACGAAATCCCGTGACCCCTTGAATGTCGTATTAACCGATATCTACTGTAGTCGCATTTAGCAACTCACGCTGGTGCACTGTTGGTTTGGTTTTGAAGGATGCAACTATTCGGCCTCTGGGGCCATGCTAGGAAGTATCTTTTCGCATTGCAGGCGTTTTTTATGCGTCGTCAATCTTCATCCAAAGATGATATGAAGTATGTAGTCGCATTTAGCAACTCACGCTGGTGCACTGTTGGTTTGGTTTTGAAGGATGCAACTATTCGGCCTCTGGGGCCATGCTAGGAAGTATCTTTTCGCATTGCAGGCGTTTTTAATGCGTCGTCAATCTTCATCCAAAAATGATATGAAGTAGTCGCATTAACTCAGCAACTCACGCTGCTGCACTGTTGGTTTGGTTTTGAAGGATGCAACTATTCGGCCTCTGGGGCTATGCTAGGAAGTATCTTTTTGCATTGCAGGCGTTTTATATGCGTCGTCAATCTTCGTCTAAAATTATATGAAGTAGTCGCGTGTATTCACTTATTTAAGCTGCTACACCGTTAGTTCAGTTTTTTAAATGATGCAACTATCCGCCCTCCGCGGCCACGCTAGTAGGTATCGTTTCTCAATGAAGGCGATTCTTATGCGTCGTCAGTCTTCATCACAAAATTATATGAGACGGTCGCATTCATCTACTAATTCGTGCCGCTACACTGTTAGTCGGGTCTTTAAATGATGCAACTATTCGGCCTCTGGGGTCATGCTAGGAAGCATCTTCTCGCATTGCAGGCATTTCTTATGCGTCGTTATTTACATGAAAAAATTAAACGAAGACCGTATTTCTCAATGCCGTATGCTCGCTGGTGCCTCTGTAGATGCTGCCAACTTTCAGAAAAGAACATTTTTCTAAGAAGCTGGAGAAATGGTGCTGGGTCCACACCGTTTCGCGGGGAAACAAAGCCAAGAAAATACCAAAAATTAAAATTAAATTTTAATTTTTGGTATTTTCTTGGCTTTGTTTTCCCGCGAAATGATGTGGACCCAGCACCATTTCTCCACCTTGTTATATACAGTTCGGGCCACTTCTTACTGATTAATTTTTTCATTTTTCTAAGTTTATAATGCATTCCTGATGTCGGGCATAAAATTTTTGTAATTAATGTATGTGTAGAATTTGTACATGGCTACTTCTGTGCATGCTTTCCAAGTGGAGTGATTGTGACGATCACGTTCTGAGCTGACGTCAGAAGACTCAATCTTTCTTCGGGCCATCCTTTTCCGCGCATGTCTCCGTCCGTCTGCCCGAACCGCTCTCGTCAGACGAGGCTCAATAAATAATGCATCTCGGCACGAAGTATCGTATGCACGTGACTCCGAAGCTCTTTTTGCCCACTTTTTTCTCCGATCTAGACCACGAACTCTTCATCCATTGAACTCCCATACCGACTATGATTTCATAACTGAACAAAGCCCTGGAAAATTTCAACTATCTCTCTTTCAGCCTAACTGGCGAGATTATTTGCTGGCTCTCCAGCTGAACTTACTCGCGTCATGAAACATTCGGAGGGCTGGTGCCCCCTCACTTTTAATAACTCTTTATGCACTTACGCGCGTCACGAGACACTCGGAAAGCTGTTACCCCCTTAGTTTTAATCATTCCATGAACTTATGCGCGTCATTAGACATTCGGAGAACTGTTGGCGAGTTTATGCCCCCTAATTTTAATCACTCTTCAGTGTCATGAAATCTACGGGCTGATTAATTAAAATTGAAAGACAATAAGCTATAGACAAAGAAGGCAGAAGGTATGTAGATGGATCCTACTGGTGAAAGCAGATGATTCTAATGGACAAAGGAGCTAGGTAAGCAGTAGGCTAACTAAAGAAAACCTACGAGAAACCCCATAGTTACCCCCATCATTTTCCCCCTTTCTCTATAACAAACGTCGCGTTTCAACCAATAAGATCGCTCCATTTTCCGTTTGTCGTTTTTGCCTATTGCTATTGCTGAGGTTAGTAAGATTAAAATTTTCTCCATGAAAGTAGTCCGCGCTAAGACAATCGGTTTCTATAATGCCGACATGTAGATACAACAGTGAAAATTCACGTGAAATGAATACAACGTTGATCTCATTTATTGAAATACTCACTGGATACCTCGCAACGTGCGTTTCAATACAGTTCTGAAGTTTTATCAACAAAGTAAAAGGTTCTAGCCATATTTTTTCTGAAATTCGATGAAAATTTGGAAAGGAGGCTACGTACTCGAAGTTGCTTGACTTTAAGGGCTCGCGGTCTTGTGATGCATGTTGCGTCTTTCCTCATCTCTTTAGCGGTCGTCTAGGTCTAGGTCCTTCTATTCGGTCATTTTAAATACTTACATACTTCAAGAGCCTTTTATTTTACTTTATTTATTTGTTTCTACACGTACAACTGATTGTAAGCATGCCGATGCGTATCCCTGATTTAAACGTGCAAATTCAAGTACGAACTATCATTGGTTTCATCAACTCACGAACTGATGACGGGAAGATGATCGGAAGACATCGAATATTGTTATAATGAGGAGCTTCCAGAGTCGATGCTCGATGCGCGCGGCCCGAGTCAATTGATTCGAAACGTTTCGGAATATAATTATTTCGGGGAATATTGTCACCGCGTGGCCGCTCTGATGGCTCACGAAATTGTAGGTCACCGGTCATCGATCTGTCTACGAATGACCTTGACACACCTTCCGCAGACCGAGAGCAGACGGCGTGGGCGTAGTCATTTCATTTGCCGGGCAAAGGCCCCAGTAATCCTCTTTGGAGACGACGCTACTAAAAGACTCGATGAACCATGCGGGGTCAAGCTCACTGTAAACACAACTATATGTGAATGTGGTTTGCTGTATTATGAAGAACGTCGTATGAACTTTCAAATGTTGCCAAATATCCTCCGATAAAAGACCTACTTTTGCCAAGAACTATAAATATTTTTACTTGAAATATTCAGATACTTCAGATTAAATTTGAATCAGCGAGAACAAAAACACACCATTTCGGTAGCTCAAAAATGCTCGATTTCCATTAAAAATAGTTAATTTACATAAAGGTTATTGCAGTTAGCGCATCTGTTCCAACTTGGACCTTTCAAGTGTCCATAAGTACTTGTCTTCCGGCAGCAAAAATATTTTTCTTAAATTAACTTCTTCACCTACTGTGCAGTTTTGTGTGCGTCTTGATTATTTTCATTTTTCCAAGTTGGTGTTTTTTTGTTCTCACTGATTCGTTTATGATAAAATTCTATAAAAATCGGAAGAAAAATATTCACGAGTTTGCCAGGAAATTCGTAGTTTATCAAGCGAAATTCAGCAACGCCTGAAGGTTCATATGGCGTTATTCCTTGCCACGGCGGTACTCGTTGCATTTACAGCACACAGTACTATATTTTTTCTGTTTTTTTTTTTTTTTTTTCTTTTTTATAGCGATTTTGGAGAGTTGAATCTATTTGCATACGACACGCTAAAAGCTTTATGATCCGCGAGACTGATCATTGGAAAATACCGCACTCTAAAAGCATAAAGTTGAAAGGCTCTCTAGGCCACTGACCTTGATCCACTTCCGGTCTTACTAGTGACATGGTAATGGTTGCGCCAATAATGCGGACAGACAACTTTGTTGCAGTGTCTAGACTTTCTGCGCCTCTATGGAACGCATAAAATTAGTGTCCCGGGCCCGGGTTTCTTAATTCTACTCGAAATGTGACTAATTTCGACTGGTTTGCTGAACCACACGTCGTCCATAGTCATCGCCAGGAAAAACAGTGGTGATCCCTAAAAGTAACACATTATTTCGATAGTAGTTTTCTACGTCCGGCTATCTTCAACCCCTTTCCCCACATTTATCCTTTTCCATTCATCTGTAATGATTATTCCACTTTTTTCATCCTTTCTTTCAGAATTTTCATCCAACCTGCTCTGATTTTATTTTCAAAATTAGTCGTCTGTGTGTAAACTTTTTATCTCTTTCTACCTCATCCTCTTCTTCGTCATCCTCATCCTTGTCTCCTCCTTCTACCTCCTCCGATTCCTAGTTCGTTCTCATCTGACGTAGGAGTCCTTACGATCTAAGTACGTCATACATAGAGTAAAATCTCTTCACAAAACCCAAATGTGATAATAGCTTGTTGTAGATCATTTGAAATCATAAGAATAAACCGAATGAAACAAACATACACCGTTACAAATCGAGGAGTGAAGATCCATGTCGGAGATTTTACAGCGCCCAAAAACCCCGAATGATCGAAGTAAAAATTAGCACCATAAAAGCGTGTGATACTCCACAAAAAGAGTAGACTCCTTTCCGTAATAGTGTGTAAGCTACTCCCTAAGGGTCAAAGATTCGGCTCCGCATTCATATCGCTCGAGGTTTTCGGGCGCTGGACGGACTCCGGCACAGAGTGCCAAATTTTTTGACAGTGTATAAGTAAATAAAGCTCACAGAAATGGACCACTAGACAATGTACGAATTTAAGCAATCTGATACATTCTCCTACACCAGAATTTTACGCAGAACACGATTCGCTCAACAAAAATTACTGAAACCAACTCCTAACGAAGATATTAACGTTTTTATTTCACACTGGTTACGAGGAATTTGAACTGCCCTCTCACAAGAAACTCTAAGCTCTACGTGAGTCAAATCGCGCACTACAACGGTTTCAGGAAGCTTCTCAATCGAGCAATGTTCATTTCCCACCACGTGTTGTTTAAACTATAAGCAATTTTCTATAGTTGAACCAGAGTGTCAAGATTGAGGTTGCCAGATTTTTATATCACAGAGACTGTCATGATAACGTTTAGCCCGCGATGTGAATCACGTAGAGCATTGAGTTTGAATGAGCGAGTGGTTTGAATTCACGCATCAGGAATCATTAAACATCTTCGTAGAAGTTAACTTTAGCAATTTGTGTTGTGCGCATCATGTTTTACGTGAAATTTTGGTTAAGAAACATGTATCAGAATGCTGAAATTGGTACCTTGTCTAGGGGTCCATTGGTTATATGAGGATCTATGGGATACTTGACCGGTGATGGCACTGACGTCGGAGTCATTGATTTTGGCTAGTGCGAGACCCGAGCCGAGCTTGGGGCCCAGTGAGTGGGAGCTCCCGCGGGGCCACGGGGCTGCGGCCGGTGGCAGACGGGACTGGGGCGGTGGATGTCGGTGGGCAGATGACGAGATCGGTGACGCAATGTTGAAAATCAACGAAAGCAGCGGTGGTTCCTGTGCTTCTGTGCCACCGCGCCGTGCCGCCGCCGCCGTCGGAATCGGGGCTAGGGCCCGTGCCTGTAATTAACTGGGAATGAACTTTCTCCACGTGTCCACCGGCCGCCCCGACCGCGCCACACAGTAGTTCGAAAAATACACCTTATCGCTCGAGTCAGAGCCTTTGGAGAACACATGCTCTTCGATAGAAATTGAAGGGGCCTGGATGACAAGAGCATTAGGTGCAGTTTTCGCGATTTGAAGAAATTACGTGATTGTAGTTTGAGCTTTAGATTGAGCCTTATGGCGGAATGAGATTTTAAACTTTCTTTTTGATCCTTAAAAATTAGGTTTTAGTGGTGAATTTTTCACAGAATATTTTTAAGAATAGTTTAGTTGGAATGTTAATTAATATCTATCTCACCTGGAAAAATAAGTGTTAGGGGTTACTCCCGTAAATTTTGGTACTACCCCAATTTGTACCGCAACTCAAGTTGGGGTAGTTCCGCAACAATTGGGCTAGTAACCTAATTCATTGGGGTATATTACCACAATTAATTGGAATGCCCATTGCATAGCAATGCAGAATCTGAGAGTACCTAAAGAGCTGGTACTGGAGTAATTTCTTAATTTTGTTCGGACGTGGGAAACAGTATAAAAATAGTTTTAAAAGTGAGAAAATTTACCACCCAGTTACGTCATTTGGCGGAATTTCCTAATTAAACACATGCATTTCAGCAGATTAGATCATTTTGTCATATCTTCTCCAATTACTGTTCAATTCACGAACCGAGGATATCCTAGTCGTCAGTTCACTAGGTACTTTCCACTTTAACACAAAATTCGTCAAATTTCAGACCTCTGCTCATTCTCCATTACCAGAATTACTCACATTTTAATTTTTTCGTTGCTTGGCCCATTGTGCACCGGTCATTGAGAACGGAGACGCACAGACAGAGATACGGATTACGGCATAGCATACGGGCTGCAGTGTGGCAGCAGGGCAAGGCGGTAACTTCGGTTCAGCGCCCATTACACTGTCGAAACCTCCATTTCCGAGTTCATTGCGTAAGTTGTCTCCGGTCTCCCTTTTGCACCAACCCAGCCTCGTCACTGGTTTTGTCCCGACAGAATATGTGGATCCAGTTTAGCATAAAGGAACCAATTTCTTCGTTTGGAAAAAGAGAAGTCCATTTTTTTTTTATTTCTCATGAAGAAAAATTATCATCTCAAAATTTTAAAGTAAACCGCAGGAGCTTTCGTCACTTATTTCTGACCAGGATACTCACATTTGCTGCAAAAACCGTTCTATTTTCATTTTTTAATGACTTGGTTCCCCTCTTAAGAATGCTGAAAGACTTGATTTTACTCTGAAAAAGGAACCAAATGTACGGTTGATTCCTTCTCCGATTTCTAATTAGAATAATCAATTGGACTGCATTTATAACTACATAATTGGACTAAAAAGAAGGAGACCAACTCAATTACTTTGTTTTCAAAATCGTGCAACTTCTTCCTTGCTTAGATATATGTAAAATATCTACTAAAATTACATGACTCTTCAAAGTCAACAATATTTTTCTAGAAAAACAAAAGCTATTCTATATTTTATGAATTTACTATCTAAAAATACCGTAGCCTTAGCAACCGATTCACGGATTTGAATTCCGTGAATTAGGATCAGATTAGATCGCCACTCGATTCATTTAAATTTAAATGAAGTAAGAAAATCGTGCACTATACAGTGTTTGACATGATTCAGAGTCCATCTACCGACACATTCACCGCCTTTGATAACGACGAGGAATACTAATGTGAACTGAAAAAATTCTGTGCTCAATGAGCAAATGACGGGAGAAAATGCTGACTTCGGACATGGGACAAAAACTCGATGCCAACTTTTCCATGAATTAATGCAAGCTATTTATAAACTAACTCGAGGAAAATATTGTTTCCTGGAGTTTAAAACACTCTAACCGCGTTCCAGACGAGTTGCGCCTGCGTTGTGAATTTTTATGGAATGCCAAACATCGGTAAATACTTTTCGATCATTTTATCACAGAAAAATTGCACTGACCGGTGATTTGGCGGCGCTATTTTGTCCCGTTCGTGGACCCTCTCCACCCCTTATATTTGAAACCAATTTAGACCAACGAGATAGGGCACATATTGTTTGTTTTTTTTGTTTTTTTTTTTGCGATTTCATTTTGCCTGGATACAGTGGTTCTTCCTGAAGGGACTCATAAATTGCTTCCAGCATGAGAACCAGTTTATAAGAGTGGCACAGACATGAGAATACTCTCTCTGAATTAGCACTTTAGTAACAATATTATTCAATAAACCATTGAAAAACTCGTTAATCTTAAAAACATAAATCTGAAAAAAATGGTTACAATTTTTATTTTAGGAAACTCTTTTCGGGTCTTCTTTCAGTGAAATTTACAAGAGGTAAAATTTGAGTAACAAAAGCCCAAAACCTCTTTTTAAGATTTATTGCAGCTTTTTAGGACTCAAAATGTTTGAAAAATGTGAACAAACTAATTTTAGCTGTTTGTGAAGACTTTTTATCATACATTTAATCAGTCGTAAATTTATTTTTAAAAAATATCTAAAAGTGATCTCCTAAATCATAATTTTGAACAGTTTTTTTAGATTTTTTGAAAAATTTTCATATCAGTCCCAAGTTTACGAGTATCGTTTTCTGATCAGTCCAAGTGGAGCGTTAAAGATCATTTCCAATCAGAATTTGGCAACGCTGAAACTGGTGGGATTGTCGGAGTCGAACACGGCAAATCAGCAAAGCGTCTAGCAGACAAGCGCGGTGCCAGTCGCTGCTCCTCGCTCCAGTTTCCGCTCCACCAACGCCACAGTTACCAAATCGTGCGCGAGACCATGGTAAAAATCTCGGTATTTTCGAACGAAATTTGACAGCCTTGCCTTCACCGGTTTCAGTCCACTGATTTTGGCTGGTCTGACTCGCGGATCTGCGCATCTTGCCCGAGACAGTTGCGAAACTCCCGAACTGAAAGTGAGGGGAGAAGGGTGGGAACATGGGCCATGGCTCCCGAGTTACCGAAGAAGGCAGTAACGCCCAAATTCCCGACATCGAGCTTCCTTTACATTGCGATGAATCTAATTTTAATGAAGTAACTGGTTCGGTTAGAACGGAAAAATGTGTCTTATCTGTTAAATGAGAGTTAAGAGAGAACGCGCAAAAATTGACATTATTTCCAACAAAACAACAGTAAGTTCTCATTATCCCGTGGGGAAGCTTTTCTCACTGCTGTCTTGAGCTGTGTTCGAAACTCACCATTGACTTTCAGGAGCCATGTGGGGCATCAAGCCCGATTTTTAGGCGCCATTGAAGATTTTTAAGGGGCCAAATTGACTTTTTGCCTAGATAATACGGCGTATTTAGTGAAAAGTTAGACGCAAGATGTTTTCGTAACAGAACTAGTAAGTAGCTGTAACTTGGGGAAGACAAAAGCACTAAGAATAAAATCGTGAAAAATAGAAAAAGCTTTCACTTGTGTTGAAAATTCTGAGTTTTTTCAATTCAAATAGATTTATTTTTCTTACTTTATGTGACTTCCTATGGAAATTCAGATTTTTAGGGGCCACGTTGGCGCAGAGCCTTATTTTTTAGGCGCCATGGCCGATTTTTTAGGCGCATTTGGCGTGTTGGCGCCTGTGAGTTTCGAACACTGGTCTTGAGTAAAACTGCACCCTCGAGTAAAACTGTACCCTCTTTTGTCAATTTCTAACCTTAAAACATCGTTGACCAAAGTGCGGAACCACTTATCTTCAAACTGGCGTTTCAAAATTTCCACTTCTTTTTTAATTTTTCATCGAGGATAGTATCTATTGCTGTCTTTCCTAATATTAAAAGGGCCTTTTTGAATGGTCAAATGTTAACAAAAATCGGCGAAGTCTGATGTTGTCGGCCTGATTCTGGGCAAATATGTCCAGTTGGTTATCTGAAAATATTACATTTTTCTCCGTTGCTCAACGGGTTTACACGCTCAATTTGAGGGAAAATATGCGAAAATCAACGACGCGAAAAGCCGGCCTTGCTCCACAGAGACCGGGTTTTGTTCCGTTCATATCGATGGTTGGTTAGCCAGGAAATGAAGGTTGCGGCATTGCAAATTTCAACTCATACTTTGAGCCTATGATCTGTTTTCAGAACTACGAATGGTAATATCTCGTTGATTTCACTGTAGGAAAACGTGAAACTCCAGGATTTATGGAACGCCCCGAAATTAGAAAAGTTCGAAGTATCTTTCGAGAATGATAAACCAACATTCAATTAGATTTACCGAAGTACATTTTGCGTGTATTCTTGTTCGTATATAGGAATATAATTTTCAAACTATGCTTATTTAGAAT
Organism: Bemisia tabaci; assembly: GCF_918797505.1. Classification (NCBI taxonomy): domain Eukaryota; kingdom Metazoa; phylum Arthropoda; class Insecta; order Hemiptera; family Aleyrodidae; genus Bemisia; species Bemisia tabaci. The sequence goes on from NW_027311765.1 coordinate 15,342, forward strand.
ATATGATTTTGACTTATAACTCAGAGGTAATTTGTTAGAATCGGCTGATCAGGAGTTTCAACTTATATCCAGACATGACTAATAATAGTCTTAAAAAGGATTTAAAAACACTTGTGTCGTTATATTACGCATTGATACACCTACGCAGTGATGCGCAACAAAACACTAATCGAAGTACTTATCACGACATGTCTGAACAGATATAAATATACGCACACGTTCGAAAAGAAGATAAATAAACAAGCACTGAAGTTTCTATCGTCATGCCAGTAAGCAATGATGGCTTCATAATTCTCTGAATGAAATCATTTATATCCCCCCGCACGTAGTGATAATGAACTTGACGATGAATGTTTATTGTGAATTTTCAAGTATTCCCTGAAGAAACCCTGCAAGTAAACAGAGCTGTGAAATAACTTTAGTTTTATTTTTTTTTTTGAGGTTGAAATTGAGCTAATGTGCCACAAATGTACAAATAATGAGGAACAAGCAAAAAGTAATCGCTTCAACCTCCTTTTCTTCTCAATTATTCTGCTAAAATCTTCATTTTAAAGATAGAAAACTAATGCTGTTGTTTGCTTTATTTATTGTTTCAGGTCAGTATTTATCCAACTTTCGGGCGGAAAAAGCCTGCTTTCGTAAGTTTCCAATTTCTTTCGTACTAATAATGTATTTTTATAACTTTTCATAAAAGGACAAGATCTCTAGCAATTACTTGCCGTATGAATCGCACGCAAAAATCCGCAAAATTTTAAACAGGGATTGTGCATGTGCAGTCACATTTTGTTAAATCACTGAATTGTTTGAGTCACCTATGCGCCCTTAGGCAGGAGTTACCTACATTTTTTTGTCCGGAGAACGATGAATCCTGCCAATCGAACTAACACGGCGCCGTGATGCAACTATTCGTGTTCGGGGGATGTCCGTGTTGCATACCCGCAAAACTGAAGGCGCAACGGGTACCGCATATCCTTAAAAGCCTTCGCCGGATGTCCGCAGCGTGCGTATACGAGTCTCCTGCGAGATATTTTAGTACCGCATTAATTAGAAGGGTCCCTCCTCATCAACATTTCTCATCAGGCGGTGCTCTAAAGAAACATTAAACCTTTCGCCGGTAAATCGTGAAGGCACATTGCCCCTTGAAGTAGAATGGCGTTAGCGCTTGCGTATTTTTGTATGCAACATGGACAGAATACTACAGTTAAATGTTTACTTTATCAGCACGATTAAACTTTTGAAAACGTATGTTTATGACTAAAAATGTTTTTTGTACATACTTTTCTTTCGCACAAATGAATTTTAAAACAAATTGCATCTTGGACATCCGCACCAAGTTTCTGTAGTTGCATCAGCTTTTTTTTTTCTTTTTCTTTTTTCTTTTTTTAACGTGAACCGATAATTGTTGAATCTTGACCTCAATAATTACAAGAAATTCTGAGGTTTCACGAAAATCCCAGGGGGCCATTTAGCAAACGCACCGAAGACTCCCACATTTAGACAAGCTTGCATCGCATAAATGAAAGTTTTTCTCCAAGACACAGCTGCGATTCTTACAAATTGGCAAACTTTTATCCTGTTTTCATTTGTATGTCGCAGAGACAATCCATTTTAGAAACGTACCACTAAAACTCTGAGCAATGGCAACGCTATTGGGTTGTAAACAAAATTTAAATTCAGAGATCAACGCTCCGATCTTTCAAGCCTCTTGTTCATGCGTTGCAAGAATCGCTACAGTAATCGCTACAGTTTCTCAACTATTTTGTCACCAATCATTTTCCTGCGGGTTTGAAAGTTAAACTCCGAAAGTTTGTTTTGCATTATACGGAAGATAGCCGTGCGGGGTCTCGGCAGAGGCGATTCTTGAAATTTTTGTTCCTCAATTTATATATGTGTTAAACAATCGATTCTTAGTAAGGCAGCTTACCGCATCTAAAATCGATATTTATAATGGATTTAAATGGTGGCAACAGTGTTGCCATGGTACAAAATCGCCACTAAGTACATCGTCTCCAGTATAGGCCTGGATACATGCTCAAATTTCCATCAATTTCCGATCAAATGGTGACTGGTGCCCACCATCCACCATCAAATTTTTGCTACCTACAAAAATTTGACCGCCATTTTTGTCATCATTTCGATCGGAAATCGGTGGAAATTTGAGCGTGTATCCAGACCTTATCATGTCAGCGCACAGGGAAGCTGGCCGATTCTGATTCAGCGCGAGAGGAGAGAGAGAGGAATCAAAGAGGAAGCTCGAGGCGAATCTAGGGCGAGGATCACCCGTTGACTGTTGAACAACGAACGACGAACGTGCTGCCTCGGTGCCGCCGATTGACACCGCCGACGGAGCACGTTCAATTGCACATGTTATTGGTGGGCCGGGATGTCGGTGCCCCCCCCCCCCCCCCCGGTTCCCCGTCGGTCGCAAATTTAAATGGGCCGGTGACGGCGCGGTGAGGCGCAGCACGAGCGCGTCGCGGCGTGGCGTCATCGGTGTAAGTGTGACGTCATGCTCGGCGACGGCCAGTTGATGACGTCATCACCGTCCGTATCTTGATGAGCGCTGGCGCGCGCCGCGTCTGCGCATCGTCGCGAGCGTTCGCCGGTGTAAGATGGTTAAAAGTCGAACCGATGACACAAGTCAAAAAGCTGTTTTTAAAAGCCGTTCGGATCACGTTTTAAGGGTAGGTAGAGAAGGGTAAGTGCACGTAGGGGCTTTTTTAGGCTCTAAAATTCAAAGTGCTCGAGGCAAATTTTTGCGTTACTAATTTTGATTTTCAGTATCATTAGTTTAAAGTTAATCAAGTTCAAAACTCTGGAAATTTTCCTCTGGTAACTGAGGTCCCTTTCCACAGATCCGGTCACAATGTACGAAGCATCAAAACTTTCTCGCATATCCACAACAACGAGGAAAGATCTTGGTCTCTTTTCGGAGATTTTAACGCGGAGTAGAAAAATCGGACGGGACGAAATGCGTGATACAACTATTTGACCTTCCAAGTAGGTGAAATTGCATATCCTCGAAATGAAGGAGAACATGAACTCCTTTCGAATGACTCGGAGACTTTAACGCATGAGCAGATGCGTTGAATGGGGCGAAACGCGTGATACAACTATTACAACTTCCAAGTAGGTATAATTGCATTTCCACAAAATGAAGGAGAACATGGTGTTCAATATATCACCCCAACCAGTCGGCTCCGCAGACCCAAACTTCTAGCTCGAGCAACCGAAAGTTCGGATCGTATTAAAAGGACTGATGAAAAAGGTTCGATTAGAATAGGAGAAATCGTTGAATTTTAGAAAATTACTGCACAAGTGTTGAATGTTGTAGAAAATTGATACTTGAGAGTTGAGTTTTTGAAAAAAATACTGCAATAGCGTTAAATTTGCAAGAGATTCACGGCAAAAGCGTTGAATTTTTAGAAAATTAATGCGGCCACGTTTTATTTGTGTAAAATTACTATTCGGACGCGCTATATTTCTAAAATTACTATGAACACACAGTATCATAGAGCGCATACTTAGCTCCTGGTTGCTCGAAACTATGCGCAGGCTGATGAATTTTCTGCACCCTTGATTCCAATTTCCTTTTGAAAATATTGAGTACATAGATGTAGACGATTCGAAACACAGCAGCCAATCAACCCATCTGTCACTACTGTAATTTATCACCTCTAACCATCAAACACGTACTTATGGAGTGCTCTGCCCTCAGATATCTCCAATCACAGATCTACTCCCCTACAATCAACAGAAATACAAACCCACTTACATGCAATGAACCCAATATTACTACCAAAATTCTGAAACTCTTCACCTTTCTTAATTTAAGAATCTAGATTTTCGTATATACTCCCATTTTCAAAATTCTTTGTAAAGACGTTAATATAGCCTGTGACGCTGAATGTCTCAAAATATACTAACTAACTAACTCAAAATACGTGCTTCCAGAGTTTAAGCATCAATACGTAAGGCCCTCTCCGGCAACGGTTTTAAGGAAGGAGAGCGTGAGTCCTTTCCCTGCAGCTGGCATGCGACACGCGCTCGTGTAACACTGTAACAGCCGAGCATTCCACTTTTACTTTCTTCCACCAGGAAGCACGTAACACATTTCTCGCCGCCACGCGGCAACAACGCATGAGACGAAAGTTTTCGCGGCTGCCAAACCGAACCATTAATCCTCTCATTTCGTCCCATCACCCAACAAAATTCCGCAGGACCCTTTTTCGGGCATGAATCCCTGAGCTCATAAGTTTTGACTCCATAGAAACAATTTGCGGTTCGTGGAGCTTAATAGAAAAGTTTTCTTTTTTAAAAATTATTCCCATTTGAGAGATTTTTTCGGAGTGAATTTTTTTTTATTTTATTTTTTTTTTTTAACGTTAAAACGTTAAATCTTAAATTTGTCATTGATGTTAATTTCATTTATTTTTGAATGTAGAAAAAATGAAGTAATTCTAATTACAAAAATCTGTGCCATTTGCAAAATTAATAAAATCGTTTCAGGTTAAAAAATTTCCTAAATTCAAAGAGAATTCAAGAATTATACTTTAAATCCGAGAACATTTTTTTACACACAGAAAATAATCCTTCGGGCACTTTTTTTCTTTTCCTTTTTTTGGAGTGAAAAAAATTATTCTAATCCATATGAAGATCTGCTTCATTCAATTAAATTTATACATTTGTCATTGATGACTTTTGAAAATTCTTTTGATTCAAATCTTCAAATTAAAGAGGAAATAATACATTTTTCTTTAGGTAAAAGTTAAACTTTTTGAAATTCTCTGAACGTTTTTCAGCCGTTTTTCAATTCCAAACCATTTGAAGACCATGCTTACTTCAATTGAATTTTTGCATTTTTCATTAACGACTAAGGTCAATCTATTTGATTTAAATCTTCCTCCAATGAAAATGGAATGAAGCAATTTTTGCTCTAGTCAAAGTTTAAGTTTTTGAAACACACAGACCGTTTTTCAACCGTTCTTAGAGCTCTTGCGTGATTTTGAGTGGGAACGCGGGAGCCAATGGCAACGGGGCAAAGCGCCGAGCCGTGACCGACTGCTCGCCGGGTCTGGAGAAATTGAGTCGTGAACTTACTTTCGTTTCGGAGTAGATCAGTAAGTTACAGCCTGCCGTCGCCCCCCCCCCCCCCTTAGCCGTGGCCCGACGTTCACGTAATATGTATCTGCATTGTGTAATAGTGTGACTATTTCTGCCTTTTTCACTCGCGCCCACCTACGGAGAGCTTCTTCACGTCGTCGTCTCCCGCGCGCGCCCCGGTGGCCCCTCTTTTCGGCGTCGCACAGTGGACCGAGTCAATTAGAGTGGTCGGACATGAAATTTTTGACTAAAACTGCAAATTTTGATGTTTATTTTGTCATATTTTGAACTGTAAGGGGTGTTCTAAGAAGAAAATTTTACCAGGAAACCACTGAAACCACTTTTAGAACCTCAAAGTTTCGTATGAACGGAGTTATAAGCGTTTAAAGTTTCCAAATTTTGTCCGACCTCTCCCATTGTCTCGTTCCATTGTGCGTCGTTGCTTTAGGAGCGCCCCGCACGCGACTTCTTGTATTCGATCATTTCGGCACGGTCTGTACGAAAGTATGGGAACTGCCGTCCTATCAGGAAGAACGCCGTATGAACATTTGAAAGTTGCCAAAGTTCCCTTATTAACTTATTAATATTTTTGAGGAAAGTTATGCACATTTTCCCTTGAAAGTTTTATCTATTTTTGATTAAATTGCGAACAAAATTGTCTGACAAATAGGAAATCTGAATCAAGCCTTTGAATTTCCTCGATTTGTTTTTAAAAAAATGATAAGGTTTAATTTCGTTACACATATTAAAAAGTAGTAATACCTAGTTTACTTCATTGACATAACATACAACGCTGGAATTAAGTGACAGTGTAAGTGGAACAAGAAATGTGCCCTTAGTTAGTGTTGAAAGTGACGGACACCATACAAATTCCATTTTAACTCCTGGATGCAACTATTCGAACTCCATGGATGTCCGTGTTGCATACGCACGGTAGTGAAGGCGTTTTGACTGTCCAGGCACTCACCACTTCACCCGCGGCGCGGTGCAAACGGGGAGCTTTGCTGCAAGAATCCAAAATAGCAAAGCCCTTCCAATTATTTGTTTGTATCACAGAGATATCTCCTAAGTCCTAAGCACAGATTGTTGCATACTTTCGTATGATGTGAGTAAAGCTGGAAAAATTAAACGAAATCGGAGTAAAATTGAACCTAATTATTTCGTAGTCGATACTTGTAAAGGTTTCAAATGATTTCTCTTTCAAAAAATCGTGATTTTAGCTTATTCAATGGCAGTTTCAGACTTTCGAATTTCGTAGACAGCAAAGAAGCAGACAATTTATTCTATTCCTAACAGAACTGCTCCAACTTCAGACTTTCCACATATAGTCGCACGATAAGTGCATGTCAGATCATTTTAAACGGTGAAAACAACCAACTCTCATGCAGGGCAACAGATTTTTTTTTCATCCATGGTCACCTTTCTGCAAATTCGAGCCCGCCTCGTCAAATTATTTCAAGATAATCACCTCTGTCTTATGTGGACAATAGAAGGCTGCAATGAGGAAAACCTATCTCAAAAAAGAAGTGGCAGTAGAAGGGAATAAATCTTGGGAGCAAGTTTCCTTACAAACGAGAATAATGGCTAAAAACGAATTTTCCATTTTCGACATTGTGAATGCTAAGTACTACCCAATGCGATTATACATTTATACCTCCCTCCTCTCCCCTCCCCTTCCTTTTAAAGAATATTCTGAGCACCCCCCCCCCCCCAAAAAAAAATACTGCAGAGTAATACCAATCTTTGCACTCGCAGTAAAAGTCTTAGCTCACGTTACTTTCACGGCTGCATTATTTTTAAAAAAGAAAGAAGAAGTCTTGAAAAATTGCACAAAAAACACGATAAGGAAGCAAGTTGAATATTGAAATTCTGTTTTCTACTTTTTAAGGTAATATATCCTCCTTCCGTTCCCACGGTCTTTCTACATGATGACAGTGACAACAATGATGACAGTACATGCAGGCGGGAGTAGATACTCGATGCAAATCGTTAAGGACAACCAAATTGATGCCTAGTATATGTTTTGTAGTTCATGAATAGAAACAGAGTATGTAGCTAGGTTAGGCCGCATGATTATTAAAGCTGCGCTTTGAGAACGCTTTCACTTCTCTACTTTTTCATGATCTAAAGAAGCCGACAAACAGAAAAACAATCTACCCAGAGTTCGCATCGTATCGTCAATATTTGTATCAAGAAGTGTTCTCTTGTGTCGTCATGTTGAAACTACTTTAGGCACTCGAAATCTTTTTCGGGATCGCTTCAAATGTACGTTCATCAAGTGCCTCTTAAAATTTCTAGATAGTCCCTACGTTACTTTTCATGAATCCCAGCGTGTTTGAGAAACGTTTAATATCAAACATGTTTTTTTCTGAAAAGATTTAGGAACTCAAATCGTGTTAGAATAAAGTACATACATATACGCATGAATTTGTGAGGGAAAGCCTAATGCAAAACAACAACGCACGATTTCTTTTTTCTTCAAACTTAGAACTGAATGGGTTTGTTAGATTAACCTCTCTTTTGCTACTGCGTTATCCTTTAAACACGTTCGTCCAGTCGTCCTTTAAAAATGTTGACGGATAACTGATTTATTTTTTTTTCATTCTGTCTCTACAACAAGCCACTAGTTAACCTTCTATTTACCATTATGCATTTTATGTACGTGCGAAGTTTTCTCTTCTTTGTAATAATTTCTATTATGCAATTTGATCATTTTGTTGATAAACATCAGAATGCTGCACTTTGTTGATGTCGTATTCGTGATGTATTATCCTACAGTAAAAAATCATATTCCGTAAAGGAAAAGAGGGTGTGTTATAAGATGGAAAAATTAATTTTCAATTGACTGATTGATCAATTGATACCTAATTTAGAGTAATCCGTGTTCGAGTCACTATCTATTCCGCCACCGCGCCTCGCTTTTTACTTGCTGACGATAGACAACAATCTTATTTGCACTACCCACGTTTCAATGATCTGATGCGACCAACTGCCAAGCCCGCTTCATCGAATGAGGTTTAAGCAACCACCTGCTCAATGATACATTTAATAAGGAATTCCATTCATTACTTAAATGACTCATCGAGACTATATCTCTCTTTTTTCCTTCATTTTATTTTTCACCATGAAACGAGACAGGACTCGATGATAAGTGCGTAGTCAATCACTGCGAAGCGAGCGCTTGAATGACTGCCTCCGACCAACCCCCACCGCTCGGCCACCAGGCGAGGAAAATCGCTTATTAATCGACGGAAATGTAGCTCGCGGAAATTCTTGAGTTTTTTTTATCGCAGCTTGGCAATGATACCCATGGCTCCATTCCTCAGTCTCCCACCGAGAAGTGTTTATGTTTGTTGCGTTAAAATCAAACATTCCATCGCTCGGCCGTAGCGGAAGTCTGGGGCTTTCGTTAGGGTGCTCGGTAAACATCGATAATCCCGTCCATGAGAAAAGGGAAATTCTTTTTTATGTACATAATTACACAGTGTAACGACTTTTAGGCCTTATTTTGCTTTCTCCTCAAACAGGTTGATAGTTTGCATAGTTACGTCCTTTCCCGTGACCTTCTCCTTCTTATTTTTCTCTTCTATAACTTCTCTTTTCTGCAGTTTCCATTCGTTTTTTCTCACTCACTTCTCAATTGTCCAAACTACGTGTCAACTTTGATTTGCCTCTCTCCCCCTTCCTACCGTCATACAATAGTCACGCATCATCAGTGGCATCCGTTTTAAGCATAAAAATAGTGGATTTAGATTCAGCCTACTGCATATCTCCGTTTATTGACAGTATGTCGCTCTAAAAATAAATTAAAATATTATTAAATTATCTCTCTATTCCTTAATATTTACGCGCTTTGCCAGTGAACCAAAACTTGCTTCTCTCATCTCTCAATTTATACGATCTATAAAAACCATCAAGTGAACGTGCCGGAGGAGGAGGGGTGTATGAGACGCGTTTGCTCGTGTTGACCACATTTTTTGTGAAAGCCCTGTCAACACTAATAAAAGTTCAGTTCCGTAAATCCATCCCTGTTTGGACAAGGCCTTCCATTTATAAAAAAACGAACGAAAAAATTATGAACGAACAAACATAAACGTATGGTTAATAATTTTAACTTCCGCCGCTGCCCGACCGCAATATGCTGGCGCAATGCGTGAAGTATTCATGCAGTCTTGTGGGCGCTATGCGTTTCACGCCGCGCCGACCGCTGCTGACCACACTGTTTGGCGCAATGCGTGAAGTATTCATGCAGTCTTGTAGGCGCTATGCGTTTCATGCCGACCGCCGCACCGCTCCGTTCCAGGTCAAATTGCGTGTTTGACTTCTCTCTTAACTCAACTAATTAAAGGTGTTGCCTCTTGTATCACCGAAAGACGAAAAAATTAGAAATTACTATACTTTCACTCTCAAGAAATGGGAGATTTTGTCGCTTTTTCTCGTTTGTAAATTTTCTGAATCCGATTTTTCTCTCTCTTTTTTTGATACCTACATTCAAAAAGATTGCAAAATTTGCTGCCCCCTACATTTTGCCGCCATGGGCCGCGGCCCATGTGGCCACCCTCTTAATCCGGCCCTGGTAATAGTTGCTTGCCGCACCGTGGCTCTCGTTTCAACAGTGACAACTCTTTTAATATAGCAAATATATTATCAGTAATTGACCCTTAGCGTGGAAGTCGGTTTTTATAAGTACTTTTACACCAGCATGTAAATGCACAAAATCCAGCGTTGTCAACCTTTGAGAATTAACTTTGGGCATTCCTTTCTGGGTCGCTATCAGTGGTGATTCTTAAAAGTTGGCAACACTGTTTTTCCTTCATTCAAATGTATGACCTTAAATCGATATTTTTGAAGGATTTAAATTGAGTATTGACAATATTGCCAACTTTCAATAATTGCAACTAGGTCGCTACAATAACGCCGATAGGATCTCTGTACGCAAAAAGCTCTCGAGTAAGAACTTCAGGGAAAGCACACTTTATTCGGAACTGGAGTAAACAAGTTTAACGCACCGTAGACGAATGCTCACTGCTCGTGGCGAAAAAGAGTCAATCGTGCGATAGGAGGTCAATACAATGCAAACTGCAGGAAATCGAATGAGGATACGCGTGCTTGCGCTTGTCCTGCTGCATAATTTCCCGGCGCAGCAGCGCTTATACGCATAAATACAAACATAAGAGAGCAAAGCTTAGCCCAGGAGCAGGGTTGCCAAGTTGCAACAAGTTTGCGGATTTTCTCAAACCCAGTAACGCCAGATTTACTGATCTAAGAGGAAGAAAAGGAAAAAGATGAAAAAAGTCAATTTCTCTTCCTTTTCTTCCCCGTTTTCTTTCTTTTCTTTCTCTTTGCCCTCTTCCTCCTTATCGTCCCCTTCCCTTTTCTCTTCAATATCTCCCTTTCAAACCGGACCCGAAGCCAAAGAGTCTGTCAGACTCTGGCAATTGGGGCAGCTCGGCAATGCTCCGTCGCACAGTGTACCGAGTCATTAAGAGAGGTCGGACATGAAATGTTTGACTAAAACTGCAAATTTTGATGTTTAATTCATCATATTATGAACGTTATGTGGTGGTTCTAGAAAGTAATTTCACGAGGAAACCAGTGGAACCGCTTTTAGGTTCTAAAAGTTTTGTATAAACGGAGTTAGGAGCTTTTAAAGTTTCCAAATTTTGTCCGACCCCTACTATTGACTCGATCCACCGTGCGGCGACGATTTCCTTCGATACCGAGGAAAACTCTGCAGAGTCGATGAATATTTATAAGGACAAGATATTGCGGACTCCGTCTGCGTCAATCGAGATGACGAAAACTGTTCCGCGCAGTGTTACCGTTTCATTCGTACAAATGAAATACAAACCCTGACTCACGATACTGAAAATTTCGTGACTCATTCATATAAAATTGATCAGCCTTTGCTCCGTAGACACTGCGCAGTCGTGCTTTTAGTCATAAAAAAACTGAGATCAGGGTAAGTTGAATTTCAAGAATGTAACTTGTGGTATCTACCAGAAGCTGGGCGAGATTTGCGTTTTGCAATTAATGGACCTGCCGTTTACAACTGGAGGGTTGAAAATCTTATTCGAGCAGTTAGCTCGCTCTGGACTCATCCTTTTGACGTCTTCCTACAGGAGATTTAATGTTTGTGGTTAGAATTTCCCCTTAAAAATTGAGAATTTGGAGATACAAGAAAAATTCTAGAACTGGGGGAAAAAAAAGAATGGACAATTCGTCTCAGGATTTGCATTCGTCGATCACTGTTCTAACGGTTTTTATTAATATGGTTTTCATCCACAAATGATTTTAGTGACTTTAAAATGTTGTTTTAGCAATGATATAATTGTTCCTATTCACCCTTTTGTTTCAGGTGAGTTTCAGCTCCATATTTCCGGATGGCCGTAGCCCTACCCTTACCTATACTTGCTGGTTTCAGCCACTTTTTTATTGCCCGGTGTCATGTTTGGTGAGTATGTTTGCCCATCTCCCGCTAATTGTCAAGGAACTAGGAACTGTAATTTTTGGCTCAGTTCAGAAACAGCGTATGTACCATTAGTTTTCCTATGCGCACAAGTGATTTCGCAGATGAGCCGGAAATTGTAGTTCCTAATTGCGAAATGTGTTCAGAGTGAGGTCTTATTTAAAATAGTAATTTACTTCATATAATACGTGACAGGTTACACGGGCTCTTTATTTAGCCTAATTGTTAGGTAACTGCAGTGACAATGAAGCCTGCTGATCACGACTTTCAGACGTCACGAGAAAAGCGGCTGCGTCGAAGCGTGGCGCAAAAATCCCTCACATCCTACTTCTGACGCGCCGAAATGCCCGAAGTCGCCTGTCGGTTTGGTGATTCACATTCTTCCCATTTCCGTGTTTTTTCGTCGCTGAGGCAGCGCGCTACGAACACGCCTAGACATTTCGTGGAAACCGGTTCCCTGTTTTGAATTTCCGACGTTCGTGAAAACATAATTTCAGCAAATGATCGCTCGGTAATTACCGCTGCGGTCTGGAGAGCGTGCGCGGTGGAAAAAGCACATGTAACGCTGTGAGTAAAAGTGAGCTTATTATTCTGCCGTACTAAGCAAGAACGACAAATCTGCATTGAGATTTCACATTAGATACTTGGTTTATGATCCGAAAAGGCGTGTTGTGGGCCGAGACGCCAGGAGTCCACTCGTCAGAAGCGATTTTTCAAGTCGGCCGTGTGGAATCCGTTGACGTAAATTATACGCAGAAGTGCGTAATTCAATTTCTCAATGTTTTCGTGAAAACCGCATGCGGTATTGTTTATCTGTTTCTGCGTACTTAATGCTAATCACGCACAGTTTCCTTGACAGCTAGCGCTCGAAGTAGTCGAGAGATAGCACACCTGATTGTTGTCCTTCACATACCTAATTTCGGTGCTCAAGTATTTACTGCGGTCTATATTTATGGTGGATTTTATTTTTATAATTTACCGTGCATAGTAATTAACATTTAAATTGGATTTTTACGATTGATTCTTAGATTGAAAACCTTCCCAAGATCAAGATTCGTGCTATAGTTTTATCCTAGAACGTATTCTCACTTCCGGATAAGAATTTCTGTTCTACGCACTTTTATGGTTGCAGAAAATGCCCGATCTCACTATCGGCAGACGTGAGAAAAATCTTGTCTCGTGAGATAATTTTCAAAAAAGGATGACCTTTTTTCCCGTAATACTTAAAAAACGGTACAGCATATGCATAACGCAACGGTTGGAGCGGCGCGCTGCGCCGCATTACTCGGGAACGAAACCGCTGCCAGTTCGCCTTCAATTTTGGCGATGCAACCCAACCCCACACAGGAGTTAATTAAGTTGCATCCACCGATTGGCTGTATTCTGTCTGTTTCTACGTGTCCTGAGCATCTATTACTTACATTTGAGAACTTTTAACACATTGACAGTGGCGCATAGAAAGTTCTGGATAGTTTTCTTTGAAAGTTTCAGATGACTTCCATCAAATTGCGAACAAAACCTTACGGAAAAACTGGAGAAAAATATTTGAAATTTCTCCACTTCGCTAAAGCAGAAGGTTCATTCAGCGGTTTTCTTTAGCAAGGTGGCATAGTTTTCATCCCTTAACTGCGCAGAATGAGGATGGCGGTGTTACATACAGCGTGTCACTTGCAGTTGCGAGGCATGAATGATCAACTACCGATATTTTCCCAGTTGAAGCTGTGGTGAAGAATCGATCATTAAAGTGGTCGTTGCGAACATCCTGTTTATCGATTCTTTTCCATAGGTTTAAATTGCAGAACGATCGATTTATCGCAAAACACGTCACGCTACCGGCGCGTCGAGCGTATCCCGGGAAAAACACCGTATGAGCTTCCGAATGTTGCCAATTTGCCCTGGATTAAATATTTCCTATAAGAAAAGTGATCAATATTATTCTTTGATTTTTTTAGATAAGCTAGACGAGGTTGGCAGATATATTATCTTAAAAATTCAAGGAAAATCCACTGGGGAAAAAAGTCGCTTGGATCTAGAGTCCAGACTTTTAAAAACTTTGACAAGAAAAAATACTCTCGATTCAATCGGACTTTTTGCTTGAATCCAAAGGAAATCCGCCTAAGTCGAGAGGCTCGGCTTTTCGATTCAAGGAAAAGTCGGATTGAATCAAGAGTATATTTTCTTGTCAATGTTATTAAGAGTCTCACTGAAAAAAAAAAAAGATTGGTAGAATTTACCATTCCTTCACGCTGTATTTCACACAGCGTCAATTCAGAGTCAATTCTGCCAAAAGGAAGGCTAACGTTACTATATACTGGCACAGGTGACCATTCCTCTGGCAGAATTGACTCAAAGATTGAAGGAATGGTAAATTCTACCAATCTTTCTTCAGTGGGACTCTAGATTCAAGCGACTTTTTTCCAGTGTTATTCCCGAGTGTTTCAGAAAACTCTCACTCTATCATATGTGAAATTTGGCAAAGTTCCTCTATTCATACGGCGTTTTTTTCCGGTGAAGTTGGAAGTCGGACGAGTGTGTGCAAGTTTCCTTTTCCTTGAGAATGACGACCCTCTAATTGGATCCTTTTATGTGCGGTGGATAAATCCTGCTCCGGCAACAGCTCTCACGTGGGCAGCCAATCCAAGTGAGGAAGCGAGGATGCAGAAAGACGCGGGCATGCACGGAGGAGGAAACTCCAAGAGAGGAGAAATACTAGCGCGGCTAACCTTGAACTTGAGCGAGAGTGAGTTTGGTCGCTAAGTATCGGAAATCTGAGAGATTACGCCGGCGTTCCTCGCGCGAGCGGCCCAGGCGTCCGCGTCGCGACGCTTCGCTCTTGCGAGAGAGATTAAGTAATAGCGCCGCGGCGCGGGGCAGCGCAGCGCTGCCACCTCCGCGCCGCCGCGACGCCTAGCCAGCGCCCCCCGCGAGAGCCAGTGTTGCCATTACGTGCCGCTAATTCTGGAATTCAGAACTTCTCGATTCTTAGCCAGGAATCTTTGTTGTCATCATGGTGTCTAGAGGTTCGGAATTTCCGGAAAGTCCGGAAGTAGTACTGATTTTTTAAGGGCGGTCTAAGGGGGGGGGGGGGGGGGTTGTAAGGGCGGCACTAAACCAGTACGGAAATTCCGCAAGAAGGTCCGGAATTTGCTTAATTTTTCGTCAGTTTTGTCGTAATTTGAGCGAGAAATTCAAATTTTGTCAATTGGAGGCACCGAAACAGTACTGAATTTTTCTGATGAGGAGGTACTGAATTTCTCGGGAATGTACTGGAAAAGTACTGATTTTTGGCCAGCCTGTTTCAGTAGAAACCCTGATCATAGTCGTGTTGGCCGCCGGAATTTTCTAGATTCACCCTTTTCTACGATATTCAGCGATTTTTTGGTTACTGTTTTTTATTATTCTACATATTTTCGTTTCAAAAAGTGCTGAGTTCAAAACAATTTAAAAAAACGGGCGAGGGAGAGAGAAAACAAAAATTTAGAAATTTATCGTGAATGAAATTGTTCGTGGTAAATTCAATTTCTAAAAAGACCAACTTAGCCACGCATGTGAAATTTCTCGGGCCCCTAAAAGTGCACTATGAACATTCGTCGGGCGCTTTTTGAAGCAATCAAAATTCATGTCGCTAACTTAATGTGCACTGAAGAAAAAATTTGGGGGGCGGAGAGGGCATTAAAGCTCCGCGTGGTCACATCGTTTCCGCAGAAAACGCAATTTTCTCCGCTTGGGTACATTCCGACGCGAATGGTTCGATTCGGATGCCGAATTGATACTGGTTGATTTCTCCTTTCTCTCTTACTCAATTTCCCTTCTTTCTCAAACTTAACCCGTAACTAAGCCTCGTTTACGTTCTTCGCCATTTGCCGCAATTCTCATTCTCAACCTCAAAATTAAAACGCGCGTGAGGTTCCTTTACCCCCCTTCCTCCCATTCCAATTTGTTTTTGAAGTTTTCTGTCGAAACATGCCTAGTTAGAAGCCGCTCATAATCTACAAGACAATGAAAATCGGATTTTTAGACTCCCCCTCTCCCTCGCAACGCACCGGAAATCTGAGTCTGCGCTCTCCGAAATAAAATAATTACGCAAAGCCCAGTTTAACCTGCCTACCCTCCTCTAGAGTCCCTTTATACTGAGAGTTAAGACAATGCGAATCCATTTCTGATTGGTTCCCGTATTTTAGGCCGCCACAATGTCACAAACGGGAATGAAGATTACATTTTCACCAATTGCAAAGATTATAATCTGGACTGGACCGAGGAAATATGGGTTCGACAAGGAACAAACGGAATGAGAGAAGGAACGGAGAGAGGAATTTGAGAATGAGCCGATGATTACGAAGACACTGGGGGAAAAAACACATTGATGGATCTCGAGTCCTGACTCTTTAAAACATTGACATGAAAAAATACTCTTGATTCAATCGGATTTTTGCTTAAATCAAGAACCAAGCCTCTTAATTTGAGCGGATTTCCTTTTGATTTAAGCTTAAATCTGATTGAATCAAGAGTCCTTTTTCTTGTCAATGTTTTCAAGAGACTGGACTCTAGATCCAATGTGTTTTTTTTTTTTTTTTTTTTTTTTTTTTTTTTTTTTTTTTTTTTTTTTTTTTTTTCAGTGAAACGTTCAATTTGTGTAATCTTTATTCCCGTTTGTGACTCCATGAGGGAATGTTGTCTAGACTCTCAGTATAAAGGGGCTCTACCCTCCTCGAAAAAAAAGGTTCAAAGCGCGGAGTCTTTGCTCGGCCACAGTGGCAGCACTGGTCTCCTGTGCTTGTGCAGTAGATCCCAGATTGCTGGCCGACTTGAATGTTGAAGTTTCCGAGCCGCGCGCCGGTTGCGTCTACTGCGGGCCGCGCGCTGCCTTGCCGGTCGCGCGGGCCAAAGTTACGTAGTCTGCGTTGGCGGCCCTCGCGGGGGGACCGGGGGGTTTCGGGTAAAAGAGGGGGTTGCCAGACTTGGTTGCTTGGAACTTGGTGAAAGGTATTTCCTGATCCTCGTCATTTAA
This sequence comes from Bemisia tabaci, assembly GCF_918797505.1. NCBI lineage: Eukaryota > Metazoa > Arthropoda > Insecta > Hemiptera > Aleyrodidae > Bemisia > Bemisia tabaci. Next base: position 31,922 of record NW_027311765.1, read on the forward strand.
GACGTAAAGCTTTTTGGGGAAAGGGTTGGAGCCTACGTTACGCCGTTACGGGTGTGCATGCTGTGGTATAAGGGGAGGGGTCGCTCAAAGCTGCTTTACGTAATGCTAGAAGGCACGCGTAACGCAGAGTCAAATATAAGTACATAAAAAATCAATGCGAGGAGTTCGGGGCCTGGAGAATGGAAAGCAAGAAACTCTCCCCAAGCCAATATTTCATGACGCCTGAAATGGATTACTAACTCTTTTTTCTAAAAAAAAAAAAAAAAAAAAAAAAAAAAAAAAAAAAACGGATTTACTCGCTAGATGATGTCTCTGTCTCAGAATCCTCTGGCATAGTAATACACATACTTTGTTCCTATCAACATCCCTATCATCGCGACTATCAATCTGAAACAGAAACTTTTCTAACAGTAAAGCGTAACGCTCTAGGAGAAAAGGACATAGTCTATAGGAGAACTATACGCTATTATATTTTTACGTGTTAAAGGATAGTGATCTACGTTTCAAAAGCGTTGCAATGCGGGAGAGGGGGTCAAAAATGGTGAAAAAGTGCGTTACGCAATATATGAACACTGAACTTTATTGAACTACGGAATGTACTTTATTCGGTAATCCATTTCATGATAAACGTTAACTGATTATTGAAGAATAGAAACTTCATAACAAAAGGAAGTAAGGAAGGCAAGTGCATATTAGACATAAGGTAAATTGGAGTATTGTCTGAATGAGTTTTCAAAATATTTTTCATTTATGGTGATTTTTCAAGGCTCACGCTGAACACGAGGTGAAATGAGGCCGGATTCTGAGGAAGTGAAGATTTGTCTTTAAAATTTACTTACGTAGGATTCGAGGTTACTTCATTCAAAAGCAGGACGTAAAATAAACACAGAGTCATTCCATGGTTAAAAGTAATTTACAGAGCAGTAGAGCTGTTATTTGTCGTATCACTATGACTTTATTTTCGGTGCTGGATCCCCAAGATTTGTGTGGACATTCTTGAGACAAGTATGTGCATTTTACAAATCCAATTCTGTTCAAATATACGACACATGAAAAAAAGGACTTTATAAACCGACTTTATTTCGGTTCTGTATTTAAGTAACGCTCAGATTGACCTTAAACCAACGTCAATGGTGAATGCCTTTGGCTCGGAATCCGCCTAAAATCTCGTAGACGTGCGATGATGTCAGAATGATGAAGTCACATCTGTGTCAAGGCTTCGGTGTTTAATTAGCTTCATTTGAACTTGCTTTTAATTACGGACCTTGATTAGGAAGTAGATTCCAGTCCGGTCTATGTAAAAGCTCACGTATCCAATTATGTTGGGATTAATTGCTCGAAAAATACTCGTCTTTCTCATGGAAGATGTCAGCTGCAGTCAGATTTAGGCAATAAATTTGACCATACTAGGGAGTAGTTAGATTGGTCTGAACAATTAGTACACCTGAATATCATTTAACCTGCATACCTTGACATTAAGACACAAATTAAAATTGCATTGCTCTTGAACAAGACGATTTCCTGATAACTTCATCATTATTATGTACGTTAAATAATATGGTAACTGTGCGTTTTTTGGTAGACTGGAATGAAAACTTGCATGCATAGATAGACGTAGTAATTAAAAAACCCAAAACTGACTACCCAAGTACCCCTTGCTGAACAATATTTCCAACAATGTGTTCAAAAAATTATTAAAAATATTGCCAGATTTAGCACAGCAGCGGCCTGCTTACAGTATTTTTGAAATTTATTCTGTTTTTTATCTACGAGTATGTTCCTTATAAAAACTCTATTTGTAGTAGATACATCTGTTCTGGTAACTGACGTCCAATTGCATTGAGAACATGCACATTCCAGACCCTCTGTCGTTGCCAGCTTGAATCGATTCCGGTCGACATAGATTTCCAACCAATCTTATTAATTTTCTAGAAGTATCATTGGCTGTAATATACATGGACTTAAAATTTGCTGTTTCTCTCAAAAATCCTTCTTTTTTGAGATTCTAGAACTGCCTAACAAATCCCTTCAGACACGAGGTGGGCGGAGGGTGAGAAGGAACCTAAAGTGCCTGACATCATTAATTGATGGCCTCTATAAATGGACTTTAAACAAAAGACGTCTATCTACATTGGAAATTGTGAAAGGATATAGACGTTCTACAGCTTAAGACGATTCCACGCATGAAATAGGGAAATAAGGGGAATTGAAGGGGTACGCAAAGCGTAATGCGAGTCAAGGGGCCAAGGGGTGCAAAAGCGAAAACCACTGCAGATCCCTCTATATTACATCCAAAGCTTGAACCAGCTTACAAATTCCGATCCTAAACGTAATTTACTCCTCGAATGAATGGTTTTTCTCACTTCCTCTATTTTTGCCCATGATATTTCAATTTACATAGGCATAATTTACATACTCACACCTATTTAATCATGAACTAAAATAGTGAACCTGACAACGTTAGAGCGTGGCACCAGAGGTGGAGTGAGAGGTTGTTGGTGTGGCAACGTTGCGCAATCGGTTTGCCAACAGAAGTGCCGCCTGCTGCCGCCCCATTGCCCCCCGCCCCCTGCCCTCCCCGCCGCGTCGCGGCGTGCCCCTTCTCGCTTTCGTTCCGCTTCGATTTTTTGATCCAAGTATCGATTTCGATTGCCAGACGTCCTGATTGTGCTGATTGCCTAGTTCCATTACCGGTCGGCCCCTCAGAATTTGCATCGGGAAATACAGCGGAAATCGTTACGGATTGGAGACAGCGCCCTCTAAAACTTGGGTGTCGTATCAAATTCTAAATAAAAACGGCAAATTCTCGGTTTTGAGATAATAGCAGTTATTTTCGTCGTGGAAATTGTGTTCTACGTGAAATTTTAAAGATTAAACATACCGTCACCTTCCGGCCGAAGTATCACAAGCGCCATGCGACGTTTCAAAATATTCGCCGTCAATTGATTTTTTACTGAGGAATTTTGTTGGTTGAATCTGTTTGAAAATTTCACTGAATTTTATCGGTAGTACATAGAAAATTCAGTGAAATTCACGAACAGCTTCGTTAAAAAATTTCTCTGAAAAAAATAAAATGGCGGCGGAAATTTTGTAACGTCGCATGGCGCTTGTGATACTTTGGCCGGAAGGTGACGATGTCAGAATGTAAAAAGTTGTCAATTCACAGAAAATTAACAAAGAAAATGTGTTGGTTGCTTTCCTAAAAATACTATGAAAAAATAACACAAGCTATGATGTTTAACGCTACAATCAGAGGTACGCATTTTCCGATTCTCGCCATCCATATTCAATCGCTACTAGTAAAAAAAAAACTCCTTGATAGTTGATACAACTATTCGCACTCCTTGAACGTGCGTATTGCATAGGCTTGAAAATGAAGGCGGATCGGCGTTTCGGACGTATGGATTTTCCGCAGCAACGCGCCTGGGTTGTTCGGCGTTTCAGAACAGCTTTCCTCATTACCACATTTTTAAGCGTATTAGACTCTGATGTGTCTCCATTGTTTTATCTCTACTTCTACCTCTTTGAAATTTGAAAATAGGAAACAAAATTTTTAAGTTATTATTGCGCTTCAAATGCGCGAAGTTTAGGATTACCATCCTCATCAACCTTTTGTCGGGGTTTTAAATGCTGGCCAAAATATTACCTTAAGATATGGCGATATGAAAAATATATGCGGGTTGCCTGAATACAAGCACGGACACATATACATTATTATAATTGTATATCTATCGAGGAAACATTGTGACAGCAGGGCCGGATTTACCTACTTGCCGCCCATGGGCCGCCTGTACTTTTCCGCCCCTTCTCATTCGATTTGAAACATCAATAGATCGTATTCGACAGTGGTTCGATGTATCGTTTGGTTCAAAACAGTAGAACATAACCTCAAACAAAAATTTTAGGATTTAATTTGAAAAAGCTGAAATGAAAATTCCTAACAATTTCACTTTTCATTGCCATTTGGTACTCGAGAGAATAACAATTCGATCACATAAGACCCGTTACCTCAGATTTCTAAATTGACTTATGAGGCTGTGGTTACATATTGAATCAATCGATATCAATATAATCTCACCTGTGTCATCTGTCGAATACGATCTGTAAAAACCACCAAGTGAACGTGCCGGTGGGGGAGGGGGAGGGGTGTATGAGACGCGTTTACTCGTGTTGGGCACATTTTTGTGAAAGCCCTGTCAACACTGACAAAAGTTCAGTTCCGTAAAACCATCCCTGTTTGGACAAGGCCTTCCATTTAAAAAGAACAAACGAACAAATTATGAAAGAACAAACATAAATGTGGTTAATAATTTTACCTTCCGCCACCGCGCCGACCGCACTGTGTTGGCGCAATGCGTGAAGTATTCATGCAGTCTTGTACTTGTAGGCGCTATGCGTTTCACGCCGACCGCCGCTAACCACACTGTTTGGCGCAATGCGTGAAGCATTCATGTAGTCCTGGAGGCGCTATGCGTTTCAAGCCGACTGCTGCTGACCACAGTGTGTTTGACGCAATGCGTGAAGTATTCATGCAGTCTTGTAGGCGCTATGTGTTTCATGCCGACCGCCGCGCCGCTCCGTTCCAGGTCAAAATGCGTGTTTGCTTTCCCTCTTAACTCGACTAATTAAAGGTGTTGTCTCTTGTATCACCGAAAGACGACAAAATTAGAAATTACTATACTTTTACTCTCAGGAAATGAGAGATTTTGTCGCCTCTTCTCGTTTGTAATTTATTTTCTGAATCCGATTTTTCCTCTTTTATCACACATCATCTCATCTCATCTCACATCTCGTCTCTCTTATCTTACATCTACCTACCATCTACCTCTTTTTGATACCTACATTCAAGAAGATTGCAAAATTTGCCGCCCTCTACATTTTGCCGCCATGGGCCGTGGCCCATGTGGCCACCCCTTTAATCCGGCCTTGTCTGACAGTGAGATCTCAAGGCACTTTTGAACTAATAAGTAATTTCAATGAAACAACAAATCCTGCCTAAATGGATGCCTATGGCGAAGCATCTAGTTGCCTGTAGGAGGGACCATGTGTTTCTCTCAAATACTATAATATTAGGATAAAGTGGTATGCACTGTGCAGTTCTTTGCCTTCAGGGTCGAAGACTGAAAACCTCTCGACTCAACCGAGCTAAGGTTGGAAAAATCTACGATTTCTAGAACGTTTTAGGAAAAGCTTAGCTTCAGATCGCAAAGTGCAACTGACCTTGAATGGTTCTTTACACCTTTAGAGGTCACCGCAGTTACTTCAATTGCTTATTTAATTTTGTTATTCCAGAGAGAGCCATTGTTTTGTTTTCACAAATCCGTCGCCGTCGCATTTTGTGCAACTTTCCTTATACTTTTCTCCTATTTTCCCACAACTGCCGTCATATACCTACCCACGAATTCCGTCAAAAACCTAGACTGATTGTGCGTGCTCGGTTTCTTATTTGGACGTATTTCTGTCAAACGGAACTATGTGCATTTAGACATAAGCCCTGAGACTCATAAGACTATATGCATAACAGGGCTCACGTTATAATGCACATAGTTCCGTTGAACAGAAATACTTAAAGGAAAAAAAATAATACTTCCTTTAAAAAGGAGATATGACTGGTTTGATTAACGCTACGCCATATGCGGGTTTAGACATCTCGAAGGGGGAGAGGCCTCCCCCAAAAAAATTTCAAATTTCTGAAGCATCCTATATTCAATTTGAGTCAAATTTGTTACTAACAATAACGAAATTTAAGCGTCTCTCCTCCTTTTTGCCGCCGTTCCTTCTTTCTTTCTTCATTCCCTTTTTCTATATCATCTTTTTTGAGCGAACCGCGTGGGTGGGGAGGCGCCCGGGCGCCTCCCCACCCACAGTGGATCGCCACCGTGGATCGCCACCGTGGATCGTGTTAATAGGATAAGGCGGGCAAAATTTGGAAACTTTAAACGCTTATAACTCCGTTTATACAAAATTTTGAGGTTCTAAAAGTTGCTCCATTGGTTTTCTCGTAAAAGTTTCTTCTTACAGCACCTCTTGAACTTTAAAATGTGACGAAATAAACATAAAAATTTGCAGTTTTAGTTAAAAACTAGCTGCTCCGGGCGCCCTACGGGCGCCCTCCACAGCTAGCAATGGTGGTGCAGTAGCTTATTTGGAATCGGAGCGATTAGTTGAATCTATTTAATAATGATGATGATTCTGCGGCAGAAGATCAAGGAATTTAACTGCCTCTCTGCGTTACAGGGTGGAGACTGCCATTCTACCGAAAAATGTTATAAAAAGCTCGCATTATTAGTTTTTCTTTTTTTGTGTTATTTTTTAATTTTTTTTTATTTTTATTTTTTGATAATTTTCTAATGACTATGAGGCTTTTGGGATTTATAAAAGATCGAAGCACCTCTTTGTGCACGATGTTTTTTGTACGGTTGCCTTTGGGAAGAATTTGGACTTCAAAATTTTTGTACGATGTAGCTCGTGAGAGTGCAACATATAGTTGACCATGGCCAAAAACTGTTTGGGGTAAATAAATGCCGACTCGCTTCAGTGTTTGACCCTTAGCTTTGATGATGGTCATGCAGAACGCAATGCGAATTGGAAATTGTCGCCTCTTAAAAGAGAAAGGGAGAGAGGAGTCTGCAGGTGACAAATCAATTCTTGGCAGTGAAATTCTTTCACCGGCCTTCTCGCCGGAAATGACCTGCAAATCAAGACAATTTTCATAACGTTTCCAGACGATCAATCGGGTACCATTCGATAAACCTTTAGAAACGTTGAGGTTTCTTAAAAGCATGACAAAAACCCCCTCCAAAAGTGTGAGTTTAAGCGGTGGTAAGCCACTAAGATTAAGACTGTCCAAGAATTCGAGGGGAAAATTGAGAGCCTCTCCCTCTTCCTCTACAATGAGCCTGTTAACACTGAAGTACGTTTTAGAGACACCTGAAAGAACTTCAACAACCTTGTCGTTAATTTCATTGCAATGCTTATTTTTAGGGGCCAGAATTGCGCAGTTTGTGAAATCTACGTTCGAACATGAGGAAGCTATCTTTTCCATAAATTTCAGTAATAATATCAGTTTCAGTAATACTGCTTGTCGGTAAATCAATGAATTCCGGCATGGCCTTTTTTAGCAGAAAGGTAAACACCATCACCTATTTCGAGTTAAAATTTTGCAAACTCCGCTTCGTCTTGCAAAGTTCTCATATTTTGAGTAAGTTTTCTGATTTTGAAAAGAGGTCAAAGTGGTGAGAATTTGATTGCATTTTGCACCAATGTTTGGCGAGAAGCATGCGGAACAACGGGTAAAACCTGTCTAAAATCACCACCCTAGACGACAATTTTTCCTCGAAAAGGGATATCATTACCCATTCTCTAAGAAGTCGGTCGATGCATGCCAGAGCATGCGTGATAACCATGGGAGCTTCACCCCAAAAAATGATCGTTGTTTTCCGAATAGTCTCAGCCTCTCTTGAGCTAACCGTCAGACTCGACACAGAATTCTCATTCAGAACCGAAGGAATTTTGAATTTGCTATGAACCGGCCGACCGTTAGGTAGCAACGATGCGGCGATACCTGTCCAAGCAACGGAGATGACGTCTAAGTTTTCCTTTGTACAATACGCAGTAAGACATTCTTAAACGAAAGTTTTTCCCGATCCTCCTGGACCATCAATGAAAATCGCATTACACGTGTAAGATGGATTTTGGATGAGACTAATTATTTCAGAAATAATTTGATGTTGCTCTGGGTTAGCGGCAGAAATCATGGAATCATAGTTTTAGGGGGAGGAGAGTCAGGCTCCGACCCTTGAAGATTCAGGTTAATTGGAAGCAATTCCGGAAGATCAAATGATGATATTGAAAATCCATGAAGTCTTAATGTGCTTTCAATAGCAAAAAGCCGATCAACGTAGTCGACCGACCAACAAAATAAAGAGAGAGGAAGAAACGAAGTATCAAGCAAATTTGAAACAAAGTTGGAAAGAGAAAAGAACAAATAAGAATGAAATGTCCATAACAATACATGTTGTTAGCAATACGTGTGCGCACCGCTGCAGTTAATAAGTCAGGGTCAGTCAAACCGCCAGGATGCCTATCAAGAAGTGGTGAAGCGGAGTAGCCGAGAGATTGCGACGGAATGTGGGTGGTGAGTGACGAACGACAATGCGACCCAAACCTTCTTTGAGGTTGGTGGGAGGAAAGCTATACGAAAGAAAACGGAGATAGCCGAAAGAACGTGGTGGGAGGGGTGGCTGAGACCCTAGAGGGGGTATCTAGGGACGGGCAAGCAGGTAGCGGCCAGATGACCGCTCGAAACAGCTGAACTTTACTCGTCGATAAAAGTAAGAAAATTTGAGAAAATCGAAAAAACAATTACAGCCTGCAAATCTACAGATCAGAAGCTTTCATTTAAAAAAAACCCCATGCAAATCGGTCCGGTGGTTCTCTCAAAGTTAATGTCCCAAAATGCGGACTTTAGTCTGAATAAATGGGAGAAAATTTGAGCCCAGCTAAACTTCACTCGTCGATAAAAGTAAGACAATTTGAGAAAATCGAAAAAACGATCACAGCCTGCAAATCTACAGATCACAGGCTTTCATTTAAAAAAAAATCCATGCAAATCGGTCCGGTGGTTCTCTCAAAGTTAACGTCCAAAGATTCGGACCTCCGTTTTAATGCATCGAAGAAAATTTGAGAAAATTATGGGAGAAAATTTGAGAAAATCGAAAAAACGATCACAGCCTGCAAATCTACAGCTCAGGGGCTTTCATTTAAAAAAAGATCCATGCAAATCGGTCCGGTGGTTCTCTCAAAGTTAATGCCCCAAGATTCGGAACTTTGCATTTTAATATATAGGATTGCATGTCCGACCTCTCTAATTGACTCGATCCATTGTACGCCCCCTTTTGGATCCGCGTATGCGCTATGCGATGTTTTTTTTCTTCAGTGTTTTATTTTGTTTACAAGAGTTTTTGGGTGATCTGTTTCAGACAAAAATTATGTTGGGCTCTGAAAACGACTCGAGCGGTCTGTTGACCCTGCACTATGGGAAGCATCACATGTCGCTGGTAGACGAGATCCGCTCCTGGTTCGACGCCGAGAGCTTCGCGGACCTGACGCTCATCTGCGAGAAGGGACAAATCCTCCATGCCCACCGCCTCGTGCTCGCCTCGGTGAGCCCCCTCATCAAACGGCTCCTCAAAGACTACCCCACCCACGAGCCCCAAGTCACCGTCCAGTTCCCCGACATCAAAGTCGTCCACATGCGAACCATGCTCGACTTCCTCTACACCGGTCAAGCTTGTGTCCAGGTAATTTATCACGTCTACCACGTACTTAAAAATTTTGAAAGTTAGAAAGTTTTTTGTTTCCGGTTACTTTGGATTAGTTTTCTTTTGGGTAGGTCAGCCAAACCGCGAAATAAAAGAAGTTTGGGTTTAGACTTGGACATTTACAATTAATTGTGATATGACTGGCCAACGATGAACAATACTGCCAACCTACCCGCAAATTGACGATTTTGAAGAACGGAGAGAAAATTTCGCAATTTTTGTAATTTTAAGAATGGATCTCACTGGAAAAAAAATTCGCTTGGATCTAGAGTCCAGACTGTAAAAAGCATTGACAAGAAAGAAAACTCTTGATTCAATCGGTCTTTTTGCTTGAATCAAAAGGAAATCCGCCTAAATCAAGAGGCTCGGCTCTTCGATTCAAGGAAAACTCGATTGAATCAAGAGTATTTTTTCTTGTCAATGTTATTAAGAGTCTGGATTCTAGATCCAAGTGACTTTTTTTCCAGTGTTGCTTATTTTTTGTACATTACAGCGTCATTGAAGCTCTCCCCTCCAGACTTGGAAAAAAACTAAAATCATCAGCTTGCGTATCTTATACTGTAGAATGCAGCAAAGTCGCTATCTCATTTTTGCCAAAATTGTCAGTTAGGTATTCTTCGTTAGCCCTCGAAATGAATCTGCAGAAACAATCAGTGGTTCCGTTCTTATTTTTGATGACATAAATGCATTATAATACAACTTTTTTGAGCTTTGAGCATATCAAATTAAAAATTCAAATTTCAATCGACCTCTATAACTATCGAGAAAGATGTTACGTCTTAACGAATCAGGTACCTCAAAATTCAATTGACCAATAAATAAAGGGATTAGATGTAGACCCTAAGCAAAAACTTAAAGAGTTAACAGTTGAATTAAATCGAAAAAGTAAAAAAAAGATAATCTTCAAACCGGCTAATCGTGCTCACTCACAACCCTCTGACGCACTTCACAGTGTTTCTTTGGTATGTCGTTCCGTTTTTTGTGATGAAATTTAAAATCGTAAGTTTTTCCGCCTTACCCAGACGTGTTACATCACGAAGTTTCCCCATTGTGAACTCAAAAAAGAGAACAACGTTGTTCGAGGCATTGATTAAATCTCATTGTCTCCTACTTCGAAGATTTTGAAATTCGGCCTCTAACTTTTCCTCGTTGTTTTTGAACACTTGAGTCTGGTCAGTAATTTCGAAACCGCGTTTTATTTCACCCTATACTCGCAACTGGTAGCTGTGTACCTAGCGACTAAACACTCATAACATTAGACGTGAATGCATTAAAGCTAATTTACCAAATAATTTCTTTTGTCGGCAGTTTGAGAGCAAATAAAAATAAAACATAATAAAAAAAATCTATACTTCAAGCAAGGGTGGGGATTTTTTTTTTTTTTTTTTTTTTTTTTTTTTTTTGTTCACTTTGAACTGGATGCATTTACCATTTACCCCTAATTTATTTATGCACATCTTTAACACTGCCGTATTAAGGAAGAACGCCGTTTGAACATTCGAGAGTCGCCAAATTTCCTCCAATGAATTGTTTATTTTTAAGGATAATTATGAATATTTTCTCTTTAAATTTTCAGATAAATTAGATTAGATCTAATTACAAAGAAAATTTTCTGACAAATTGAATTGAAAATATGCACGAGTTTTCCTGAGAATTCGTATTTAATCAAAGGAGATTTGGCAATCAACGAAGGTTCATACGGCGTTTTTACTTAGCATGGCAGAACAGCAATGCACATATTTTTCCTGAACTTGCGAGGAAAGTCCTTCACTATCCCTCCTAAGTTGTCAGTTTTTCAAAGTTCTATTTACGCATTGAAAGGAGACGCCTCCCCATGTTCATTTTTAAGCGCGTTGCGTTTTGATCTCAACGGATGCATACTTTTCCCGGCATGAATTTATAATCGTGACTAATTGGTTTCTTTGGGTCTTTCTCTTCCTCATTTCCTCTTGATCTTGAATGACAACGCCGCACATTTCGCGTCTTGAGTTCGGACCCGAGGCGCAAGCAATTTGTCCAAGTTTTATTTTTGGCTTTTTTTCTTCGTGCTCTCTCTTTTTTCACCGCAGCTTTCAAAATTAACGACCGGGTCAAAAATAATTTTCCGTGTAATTTGTAAAACTCTTGATAAATACTGAAGAAACGCATTAAATTTAATTGGCTCGCTGCTTAGTCTATTTTGAAGCTTTGAGGCGGGCACATCAACCATATTTTCGTTTTGTGATTTGTCTAAAATTGTCTGCGGAGCTGTGTTTTATGGCTTTACACGCATTTTTCATTGAAGTCTCTTTACATAACAGTGAAACAAATTTCTGAGGCCGCTGAAAGATCCAAATGGAAAAACACCGATAGGCCTAGGCCAAGAACAAACATCTTACCGGGGCAAAGATAAATCACGTTTATGTCTTGTACATTTACCTTTTCCCAAAATCTCAGTTTATCATTTCCTTAAATTTTGCTTCAGTCCTTCCATTTTAACGTAATGAAACGAGGGCCCTTAATTTTACAAGTGTTATTATTTCATTTTAATAAGACGTAATTTGAACAGAAAAAAGCAGCAATTGCGAGAGTTTAAACCTGGGACTAAGAAATAACGTTTCAATGACTAAAATTCACTGGCTGCAACAATAGCTAAATTAAGTTTTTCATAAAAAAAGATTTGCTCTCGCAGGGAATGCAAGAGCAAAAACCTACTCACTCTGCACTCCTTGCAACCTTTTCATGTTCTACGTATGTCTTCTCTTTTTCTTGATAGAAAATATTTTAACCAGGATCCTTTTTCTATTTTATTTTCTTTTTTTATTGAAGAATCGCAAAAAATAAAATGGTTGATACAAATGCGCTATTCTCTATGAGCGAAATGGAGGTATATGAGAAAAAATAAGAAAAAACACAACGTAAGCATTCCAAGAAAAATTGGAAATGGATAATTCAGATTTTGATCTCGGGTCCTCAAAAATCAAGATAAGTCTAAGGCTTCAGGCTTCAGTGTCATGATAGACAACAATCTGACAGGTCATATTTTGCCTCCGAAATAAATAGCCTCTCAATTTAATTTCATTTTTCTTCATCAGATAAAGAAGCGCAAAGATTGAAACTATGTTTCTTTAATTTCCTCTATTTTGAGGACATAGGAGGGTGCCAGAGAAAATCGGACCAAATGAAATCACATTGTCTCCGGGACAAATAAAACGAAAGACTAGATTTCTAAAATAAATGACTTCAAGTAATGAAGATTTCGCCTCCCTCCGGCATCACTATTCTTGCCGAAGCTTAGCGAAAGTTAAAAACTTTCCTTCCGAATTTTGATGTTTTCACTTTGTGTCTCATCAAAATTAGGCCGATCCAATATGATCATGTCAATCTGAAAATGAGAAGCGTTTTTAATTCCATAACAGTTTACTGGATTTTATACGTAAGCGTTCAAAGTGGCAGAAAGAAAACCGCCGCATGAAGCCTCTTTATGTGCTTTTATGTCGTCTTTGATTTCATTAGTTCTTTACATAACATGGAGTCGCACGTTTATTTTAAGTTCATTAAAATCTCTAACTTAAATATTTGATCATGTAACTTGTGAGGACCAGTATTTTTCTAAAAATTGCAGAGTTCTAGTAAAAACAGGCAGACTTACATTAGGAATTACTGGGAATATAAGAGAGAAAATAATGTGCGAAAGACTGTTTGTTTCTATCTTCGAGCGAATATAATAAATGTATTGTAAGTCATTAATTCTGCATAAGCTGTCTCTTTGAAATGAGCGAGGAGTTATCGCAAAATAAAAAAAAGATTTTTGTGGAAGCCATATTTTCGTTCTCAAGCCTTAATTCTATATTGAAGTTGGCCTCCATGGTCAAGTTTATTTACTTGTTAACAAAGTTTTGCCCGATTATCATCACAATGTTAGCCTAAATATCTGAATAACTAAATTAATAAGGAAAAAATGAAGTACAATGTCTTGTTGTCGTCAACACTAAAGCGGTGAAAGTTTATAATATCCATCTCTCTAAACTACTCCTAAATTTATATTATTGTCTAACATTTACGTTACATGTCTGTACGAAATTGATTTCTTGGAGTCTTATTTGTCCTCCAACAGTGAATATCAACGTAAGTTTTAATGTACTGTTTCATTTTTGTTTGTTTCCGTGAGTATGTGTGAAAATTTGTTTGTTTCTAATTACATGTAGACATATTATGCTTTTTAGACTGTTATTTTTATGTATTAGAATTGAAATTTTACCGCAAAAAGTGCGTTCCATTTTTCCTTATGAGCGAGTTAAAGTGGTAAACGCCCCTTCCAACAGTTCCAACATCTTGATTGAGCGCAAGTAAAGCATGTTGCGTTCTGTCTAATTGAAGGCTTTTCATCGCCGTTCACTGTTCATTTGCCTTAGGCCGCCGGTGAACCCATTTCGTTATGTAGCCACCTATAAAAATTGATCAAATTGATCAAAAATCAGTTTTGTGAAGACGTTAAGATGGTTAAACTGGTCAAGCCTTGTCTAGTGGCCCATTTTAAATTGGATTATTTTGATGGCGAAACTGCAGAAATGCGTATCTCTCGGTTTCCAAAAGTTGCAAACTTCCTGTCTTACTTTATTCTCTTCGTAGAAAACTACTGACCTTTTTATGAGAATGTTCGTGATATCCCTCCTCTTTGTAAAGAAATTTCTGTAAAAGCCTCAAGCTATCTTTTTAAAAAACATAGTAATAGCGGAGATTTTGAAATACCGCAACCAAGATAGGCATTTTTGCAGTTTCACCGTCCATTAATCTATAATACCTAGTAAGTATGCAAAAATGCATTAAAGCAAAAAGAACTACAAAACATGCTATACACTCCAGTACATTTAAATCTTTTTAGTTTACTTCATTTGTACTTAGTTCAGTCTAGCATAAAAGTACGTCTAATTAAAAATGCATCATTCCCGAAAGTTTCGTATTCGCATTTCCTTTTCCATAATTTGGTCGTTTGTCCTGTTGCAGCCGAACGAGATGTGCGGGGTGATCGAGCTGTTCGCCCTTCTGGAGATCAAGTCCGAGCTGTGGGACAACAAGCTCCCGTCCTCGAGCAGCGATCGGGAGGCGCACTCGCGCGAGGGATCCCACTCGCACTCCCACTCGCACAAGGACGACTCGAGCAACGACTCCCGCTCCAGCGAGCTCGTCTTCCCGAGGGACAAGGAGTCGGACCTCAGCGACGAGGAGCGCATGGAGACGGGGTCCGGGTCGGCCGGGGCTCCCGAGAGGAGCTGCAGTTTGGGCGAGGTCGTCATCAAGACCGACCCGGACGCGTCCCCGGAACCAGAGTCCGATAATGGTAATGGTAATGGCTCCCCGCAGAGAAATGTCCGCCGAAGAAGACGAAGAAGAAGTTCCTCCATCCCCGTCAACTTGTCGCTAAGCAACCCGCAGGACAAGGACGAGGCGTTTAGTAATAAGGTAAGCCCCTCGCCAATTATCCATGGGAACCAATTAAGTACCGTAGATAGGGTGGCAAGCTAGTGAAAAGTCTTTGGGAAAACCTGCGAAAGTTCGGAATTTTGCCAAACCATGAAAAGTCCGTAGGGGGATCCAGGGAGGGGGGAGTGTACCGGGTGTACGCTCTTCCCTCGTTCGATTCGAAAAAGGAGGGGAGAAAAACGAAGAAAGAGGGAAGGAACGGAGGAAAGCAGAGGGAAGCAAGCTTGTATTTTGTGATTATCTATCACGGAGTTTGCATATTAGATGCCTTTAAATTTTCGAAAATTGTCCAGGCGAAGTCCTCTGGGCCCCTTTAACGCCCCCCCATTTGAAGTGTCCGAATCTGCCTATGGAAAAGTCATGGAATATTGTTGTAGGACCTTCCGTTTTTTCCTCCTAGCTGAAACATTCATTCATTAGCTACCGCACTTACATGCTCAATCAACAAAAATTAGAACTTCAGCCTTTGAATCATTGTCCTACGATTTTTTTCAATATTAAAAGGATCGGCGATAGAATTTTTAACGAGAAGCATTTTTATAAGCAGGCGCATTTTTAGGTTTATTTTAATTGAATACATTTACATGTTGTTCATTTTAACGTAGATGCATCCAATTTCTAACTCTGTCCATTGGTCTATCAAAAACTTTCAATCTCCGGGATGTAGGAAATGCCAACATAAGGTGCGACAATATTTGCCCTTGAAAGCTATCAATATTTCAATACGTCATAAGCATTCGGATAAAATTGATGAGTGCGGAAAAAGACCAGGTCCAAGAATAAACATCGATGCGGAGAAGATTGGATCGTGAAATAATCATGCATGGAACCTCGCATTCCCGCATTGATTCCGCTCCACTTCTGGCTGCACTATCACTCGTGCCACCCCCTCTCCGCGCGACTGCACGTTGGAAAAGCCCGCGAGCGAAGGAGGCGCAGCCGTGAGTCACCGAGATGATGTCACGGACATGAAATTTTCATGAAAATCACGTTTGCAATCAGCGCGATCCGCGGGCGCGCATCGGGGAATCAGGATGGGCAGCGGCAGTGGGTAGAGCTTCATCGTGATGCTCCTCCAAGACGGAAGAGATAATACCTACTCATAGTCATAGCCATAGCCATACTAAAGGAAAAACGTCGTATGAACATTCCAGAGTTGCCGAATTTCCTTGGATAAAATGTTTATTTTTAAGGAAAATTATGAATATTTCTCCGACACAATTTTCAGACACCTCAGATCAAATGGATTGCATTTTGCAAAAAGGAATCACTAGCATTGCAATGTTGCTAAGATTGTGCAACTTCTTTTGTCTCGGAGGAAAAACCCGATTATCCATTAATAGTTTCTATTTTACTCGCTAAAAACTGTAAATTTAAGACAAAAATTACCATCTAAATTTCATAGTTTTTCACGATTTCCGCGATTTTATTGCAAAAGTTGATGAAGTTGCACAATCTTAGCATCATTGCAATGCTAGTGGTTCCTTTTTGCAAAATGCAATCCATTTTTCCGACACAATTTTCAGACACCTCAGATCAAATTACGAACAAAATTATCTGAGAGACCGGCGGGAAAATATTCAAAAAATTTCCTGAAAACAAGTGATTTGTCAGAGGAAATTTGGCAACGCCTGAAGGCTCATACGGCGTTTTGGCTTAGGACGGGAGCATAGAGCGAGCGCGAAATCTTCAAGTGGGGCATTCTGCGTCTTCGCCCTTCGCCACTCCTCCTTGTTTTTCTTCCACCTCCCGTCTTTTCTCTTTTCCCCGTGCGGTAATCATTCACGCTCCAAGGTCGACTTCGTCAACAGCCAGTGATGTTTCAATGAGAGCCCGTCCACGGTTGTGACGTCACCGCTTGGCTCTCGGAGTCATAGACAGCTGCGCAGTGGGAAAAGGACTGTCGCTCATTAAGACCTGTCCGCAACGACGTCAATTGGACCTAGTTTGAAAGAAACGCACAGGTCGATTCGGTTTGAACCAAGAGAAAGAAGTTTGAAGTTGTGTTCCTCCTTAAAGGACCTACACTGGAAAAAAAAAAAAAACACATTGGCTCTAAAGTCCAGACTTTTGAAAACATTGACAAGAAAAAGGACTCTTGATTCATTCAGATTTAAGCTTAAATCGAAAGGAAATCCGCTCAAATTAAGAGGCTTGGTTCTTGATTTAAGCTTAAATCTGATTGAATCAAGAGTATTTTTTCTTGTCGATGTTTTTAAGAGTCTGGACTCTAGATCCAATGTGTTTTTTTTTTTTTTCCAGTGTATCCTAAATTTCGTGACGCACTTTTTCGACATTTTTGACCCTCTTGTAACGCTTTTGCGACGTAGGTCCCTATCCTTAAATACGTAAAAACAAAATGACGTAACGCTTTGCTCGACCCTTGTCCTCCTGGAGTGTTACGTAATTTAGGGACGGTCCCTAAGACTCAATGTTAAGGACACTGTTTGAAGAATATATTTCCACGTTTAGGGGTAGACAGGCAGGCAGAAACACCAGGAAAAATCCCGATTGGCCGATCGATACTTGAGATGATTTTTGGATAAATTTGAGCAATGATCCTCATCCTAAAGATCGATTTTGAGGAACTTTTACAAGTGGCTAATAAACTAAATTCAGGGAAAAAGACCGTTATGAAAAGCATATCTGACGCTGAAAACACTACGTCTCATTTTCAAAGTTTTGAAAAAGTTAGTCAGTTAGTTAATTTATTTAGAGACATGCAGTAGCCTAGGCTATCAGTGTCTTTACAAAGAATATCAGACCTACGTAGGCTTGAAAGGTATGTGTAGCTAGAGTCAGGTGTGCGTGAACAATGTGAACATTCCTCGCCATTCGTATCTTGCATGTGGCTATGTGGCTAGCGCCACTCATAATATTTTCTTCGAACGAAAGCATACTGCCCTATTTTTCTTTACCCTAGAAAAGAGAATAATATTTTTCTCATTTGACATCATGTGTCTGTCACACCTCAACAATATTTGAGGTCATGCGTTCAAATCTTTCATTTTAATACATGACCATTGGACCCACTGTGAGTAGAGAGGCCGACCTCCAAAGTGAATTCAGCCGCTCCTTGTGCGTGGACAGGCGCTTGCACAATGTACTCTCGGATTTCATGCAAGTCAAAGTGTAAAGTTTTGAGATCCATCATCGATTGTGGCAACGGTGTATCTGTCCTTGATTGATGATTGAAAGAGCTCTCGTGGCTCTTCTCCGCGATGAAAATATTTCTATGAGACTATTATGACCACAAGTTTGCGCATTATTCATAAGCCGAAAGGTATAAACTGCATCTTTTATTATCAGATGATTTTTAATTCGTGAAACTTACTTTTGCTTACGAATTATTCGGAGTGTAAAATGGAATGAGAGGATAGCGTATTTTGACATAACTGCATAGTACAGTTGAAAAATTCAGTCTGAAATGGGTCATTCTTTCAATCATGAATGATCGCACATTTTTTTCAAGAAGTTTTCCTTGTATTATAAAGTTTATTATTGAAAATTCCCCGAGAAAAACATCCAACTATTTTCCTCTCGCGTAGGAACTCTTTATTGTGCTCAATCAATCAATCGAGTTAAATCAATTCTTACGAATAGAAAAAGAAAGGATAAAGATTAAAGATTCGTCTCAATTTTTATTTTTAGCTTTCATGTAATAAAGTCACGATTATCGCTGAATATTCTGAGTGTGATTTTTTTCGCTTCGCACTTTCAGTTGCAATGAATTATTTTTAATGAAAATAAGTTTCGTTCACATGTCTTTTTGTCTTGCATCTATTTTCATCTCCCTAAACCGTATTTTACTAGTCTTGGCAAGTCTTAATGAAGATTCAGCAGGCATGCCGCGCGATGGAATGAGAAGAAGGTCGTCGCTCCTTCAATCCATTGAATAGGCAACTATGACTACAACTGAGCACGAATAGTTGCTTGTATACGTTTTCTTCAATAGTTACATCTCGCAATTAACTGAGCTGGAATAACAGGCACTCCATGAAAGTTCCTGCATGTTTTTAAGTGGAAGTACAGATCTGGGTTAGGAAGACCTCCTCTACCTCAACACTAGAAAAAAACACATTGGATCTAGATCCAGACTCTTAACAAGCATCCGCAAGAAAAATATTCTCTTGATTCAATCAGATTTAAGCTTAAATCAAGAACCAAGCCTACATTTTATATTGATCTTGATAGAGTTTGTGCTTGAATTTAGCGCTTAAATCAATGATTGAATCAATATCCATTCTTCGTTACGACTTGATGCACACTTGTTTTCTTATTAGAGTTCTTCAAGACAACTAGCTGCATTTTTCTTAAATTATCACCGAGCTAAGCGTTATTTTGTGTTTTACTTCCCATATTTACCAACTTCCGTGTTGACATTTTTCGGTAGCCCCTATCAATGACTTTTCCTTGACATTTTTCTGACGTGTTCATCAATGTTGCAGGCTGCTGAGAAGCGGAAAAACATGGTGAACAGTTTATCCACGTCCGACTCGCCCGATGAGGAGGCGCACAGGCACATCTCGGAGAGGATGGCGGTCCGGCTGCTGGAGGAGGAACCCCGAAGCCTAATCCTGTGCAAGAGGAAATCCCGGTACCTGGAGGACCTGCGGGCCGTCGACGACGACGAACCCCACAAGCTGCCCGACCCGGAGGCCCTGAGCCAGCAGACGGCCCCGGAAAACTACGTGGTTACCCCGCACCGGAAACGGCGCCCGGGTTTCCACAACTCCCCCGCCCAGAACCCACCCTTCGTCCCCTTCTCGCCCTCGTACATAGACGAGCCGCTGTTCCGGCACCGGAACGCTCACCCGCTCAGTTCCTCCGCGCCGCCGTACCTGATAGACGCCCCCTCGAAAACCCCACCTCTCTCTAGTAATCACCCCCTTAGTTCGGTCGACGAAATAGTTGTTAAGTACCGGCCGCCGAGCGAGGACGGCCACCCCTCGGCGCCGTCGCCCCGCTCCGCCGGCTACCCCTTCAACTTAGCCAATAGCTTGGACAGCCCCTGGGGGCCCTGGGCCATCTGCCAAACCCAAGTCGGCCAAATAGTTTCTAGGAATGAAGAAAATCCTCGATCTGGTAAGTTTCCACCAGAACTTTACATTTCAATTCAAATCCTCCTTCTTCTTAAATTGCACATTCCCCTACACGGAGAAAAAAAAATTCGTGCGTGCGACCCGAAGTTAAGGTCATATGGATCTCTGAAGTTTTCGGATTGAGCATCTGAACACTTTAGGTCCAGTTGCTGAGGTTTGGATCACACATCTGAAACTTCAGTTCTTACATCTGAAGTCCTTCGGTTCTCACATCCGAAAAACTTCAGTTCTCACATCTGAAGTACTTCAGATGTAAGAACTGAAGTTTTAGATGTGTGATCCAAACCTCAGCAGCTGGACCTAAAGTGTTCAGGTGCTCAATCCGAAAACTTCAGAGATCCATATGACCTGAACTTCGGGTCCCACGCACGAGGTTTTTTTCTCCGTGTAAACTGCCGTGCTTTAAAGAAGAAAGCTGTATGAACCTTCATGCGTTGCCAAATTTCTTTTAATAAAAAACGAATTTCCTGGTAAATTTGTGAATATTTTCCTTCAAATTTTTCAGATAATTTTGTTCGCAATTTTATATGAGGTTCTTGAAAAATGCAAAGACAAATTTTGTAACTTTTCTTAAAAATAAACATTTTACCGATGGGAATTTGGCAACTCTCGAATGTTCATACGGCGTTCTTCCTTAGCACGGCAGTACAAGCTTTGGCCTCTAAAAAGATTTTCCACCATTCATTCTATCCTTAAAAGACAGATCTACTTAAATGGGACCTGCCTCCCTCATAGTAACTGGAAGCTATTCGAGAAGTCCCTGGGAATTCCCACCTGTAATCTACTTTTTCGGGAAACTTACGCAGTGAAACAATCTCAAACATGCACATTTACTAAGTAATCACTCAAACTTTGAGAAGCCACCAATCATTTTTGAGTCCAAGGCAAATCCCAAAAATCTTTCATCCCTAAATCCTTAATCTTCTTTCTTTTTACTCGCACTTCCATCGTGCCAAGTCCTTTTCAACAATTTCGGCCCATCGAAATTCTGGGGCTTGGATCATGCACCTAAATTTACCTTAAGCCAGAAGAGAAAGTATAAGATCCCAAAAATTATGATGTCTCATTATATTAAACAATCAAATTATTTAATTCGCTGCATTCTTTCATCATTTTACGGCTTAAAAACTATGATAATTCTAAGTTGATTAAATGCAAAAGGGAGAGGTCCAAATCCGTCTCACTAGCAATTCAGAGCGCCTTCAAATATCGTGGATTCAACAAAACATGCAGCTGCTTTCCTATCCATTCATCACATCTAAGGCGTTTTAATTCCTTTTAAACCTTGTGTCTGGCTTTAGCCCCTACTACTTCATGTTTTCAATTCCTTTTTACACAGATCTAAGGACTTCCATTTTTTTTCTTTTTCCCTTTTTTTTTCTTTCATGCTCTGTAGACCTGGACTATTGAATGGTGTTTTATGGAGAAGTAAACCTTTTAAGATTTCGGGATTGGTTATAAAATTTATTTTTTTACGACATGAAGAGAGAGAGAAATTATAGGACAAAATTCACACTGAATTAAAATGGGGAAAATAACATTTTTTCTAATTGCATCAAAGTAACTACGCCTAATTTAAAATCAGTTTCTTTGGAGAGAAGTAGTCTAGCTAGTACAACATTTATAGTCCAGGATCGTATCCAAGTTGCTGCTAGCTACCTATTTCTGATTACGAATGTTAAATAAAATAAAATGTTTAATATAAAAGTACTCAAATGTAATAAAAACATGTAATGTACGTAAAAAAAGTGTCAGTTTTTTGCGATTTGGCTAAAATTGGATGAAAGACTTGAGTTTAAATATTTTTTCCTTGTTTTTTCCTCAGGAGGAGCGAGTAATCTATCAATAACGAGTGGCGACACAGAGGAAACCAGTACAAGTGAAGAAGTTACAGGACAAAAAACTGGAAGTGGTTCCTCAAGAGAATATCGATGTTCGTATTGTGGCAAACAATTTGGAATGAGTTGGAACTTGAAAACGCATCTGCGGGTGCATACCGGTGAGAAACCGTTCGCATGTCGGCTCTGTGTCGCTATGTTCAAGCAAAAAGCACATCTACTCAAGCACTTATGCTCTGTACACCGAAATGTGATCTCTGCAGGTGGCGAGTCAGAAGGCAGCCACTTCAACTGCTGCTTCTGTCAGCTCACGTTTGAGTCTCTCCAAGAACTCATAAGGCATCTCTCTGGACCACATAATAATTTACTTCTAAGTAAAAACCTTCATGAATAGTCATGAAAGATGATTTTGAAGGATATTTCTATCTCCTTGTTCTTGTTTGAACAGGAAGGGAGGAAAATGTGCGAGCAGATTGTGTTTCAGTCTGATATGGACTGCATTTTGCAATTTGGACCTATAAATTCCGGCCCGGTTTAAAAACAACGTATGTGCCATTAGTTTCCCTATGCACATACGTGTTTTTTTCAAATGAGCCAGAATTTATAGTTCCAAATTGCAAAATGCAGTCCATATGGGGAACCGAATACTTAAAAGGATATTACACTTACTTAAACAAACATTTGTTCAAAGAATATCCTATCAGAGAATCTTCTTCTTATACCTGATACATCAAAATGGAGTTAGTGTGAGGAGTTAAATTTGTTATTGCTAATTTTTATTCACGTTTGCTTTATATTTTTATTGATCCGTTAGGGAAAACGAGACCTGAGACTCCTGCTACGGCAGTTGTCAAATTTGCATTAGCTTGAGATGCCTTAAGTATCTGCCTATGAGGAACATACATCAATTCAGGTGTAAAATTTACCCCAATGGCTCTAGATTCGTACGATGGTGAAATTAAAAATTGTTTTTAAACATGATTTTTGGTGTAATAAAAAAATCAACCTCTCAAATCATGCAGAAAACAGTCTAGCCGTAGGCTGAACACTGTATAAAGTGCAAATTCAAGTTTTCTGTGATTAAGTAATGGTCAAAAAATTCAGTAGGACTTTACTAATAAATATCTATGTTCAGACCTACCTTTAATATGTTAAGTAATATGTTAAATTACGTAACAAACAGACAGGAAGTTATGAGCAAAATGTCACCTCTAAGTTTTTTTTCTTTTTAATTGTATGTAAAGGCCTTTAAAAGCTATTCACATTAATGATTCACAAAATTATCTATCTTGTAAGTACCTATTACTGTCTGGTCCAATTTCAACCAAATGAATTTTTCAAGCTTCCATCATGTCTAAGGTCCATGAAATTAGCTACATGAAAATTTATCCTCCTCAATTATTCTCGAGATCGTCTGAAGAAAATAAATGAGGAGAGGAGACAGAAAAATCTTTTAAGCATTTTTCGAAAGATATTCAAACGTGGTAGCTGCATTTCAAATTTTAGAATCTAATTCAACCAAAAATTAAAAATCGTTCATTGATTGTACATGTGAAATGAATAAAATTAGTATTGAAAGAGAGCTTTTCATCACTATTTTTATTCCTTTTTATCTAGTGTTCCATTTCTCCTCAATGTGTCTTAATATCACCACGAGATAAAAGTGATCCCACTGCAATAATTTTTTAATTAATTTTTCAAACTCTGTTCACATCTAACCCTTCATTTCTGTTTAAAATTTAAATTATCCAAAGCAATTGAATACATGCAAATATTGGGGACTGTCTCTCCTGCTGTTCTTCTCTACGAAAGAGAGTAGAGATATGCATGAAAATAGGTAGGCATAATCCATTCTAATAAGTGTCTGTGAAAATCATTTAAAATGATTAAAATTTGTAAAAAGTAATTTAAGTTGTATGTAACTGTATATAGCATTCAATAGTTTCTTTTCCTGTGTTTAATTTGGCAAAGTGTCAGGTGTCGAAAATATTGAAAGTCCTGAAGGAATTTCTGTTTTAAAATTTAATGTTTGATATTTCCATCAGTATTTTTACTTAAGCAGATGCTGTAATTTTTTTTCCTATAATCAAATGTAAAAGATTTTCAAATCTACTACAAGTATGAAAACTGAGGCCCAAAAAAACTATAATGTTAATTTTTCGTCTCTGAACACTATCTATCCCTGAACTTAAGGATAAAATATGTCTAGAGTAATAAGTGACGAAAATAATAAAAGACAAGGTCTACTAGTACACTTTATTTATTAAATCAAACTAAGTAGATGATTGTTTTACATATTTTTAAGGATACCAGTAAATTTTGCACTTTGTCTCTTTTGAAATTTTATTGAGACAAAATCATGAGAATTGATTTTTTCACTCACAATTGGACGTATTTCTGCAAAACGGAACTATGTGCATTAAGGCATGAGCCCTGAGACCTATAAGAATATATGCAAAATAGGGCTCAAGTCATAATGCACAAAGTTCCGTTTGGCAGAAATTCGTCCAATTTTGTTTGAACTATTATTTCCAGCCTGGTACACCTTCATTCTTTCGCCTCATTTTCGACATTTTTCACTTTGTGTTTTACATTCCTTTTGTTCTTTTTCGCAAAACTTGTCACAATAATTGTTGTTCTATATGGCAAGGTCATTGTTATAACCATCACAATTTTCTATCTTTTCTCTTTTTTCCCTTTTTTGCCTTGTTTCTTTTTTAATGCACTGTTAATTTAATACCAAGTTTTTTACGCAGTTATGTTTACATAGGAAAACATTAATTGTTTCTCAAACTATTTTTAAAAAAATTAACTCTTCAGGAGAGTAGATTTTTGGATCTTTTTCTCACTGCGCATCTTGTTCATTTTTTTATTCAGAAGTATCTGTGGGTTCTGGATTTTTGACAAAAGTCGGCAACTTATCTTTTTTTCTCTTTCCTTATGTTTCTTAGAAAGATTCTGCCGCATAATCTCTTCATAATTGGTGTAGCCAATTCAATGAAAAAATAGATCGGCGAAGAGTTTAAAATTTTCAATACGATTAGGACCAACAACTTTACTGTATTGTATACAATTTTTCTCCTCTATTTCTTGTGTTTTGTTCGAATCTACACACACATTTGCAATTTGATGCAGCAATTTTTGTAGACAAATAGAACAAAATCAAAGCAGAAGAAGAGAAAAGTAGTTGTTGGAGATACCATACAAATAGTTATAAAAATTTCAGTCCATAATAAACAAATTCCTCCCTAAATTTTACAAAATTGTATTATTACCTACTAAAAAGATTAATAAATAAAGTACATTTTGGATTTTTTCGAATGGAAATAGTCAACTCACAGAAAATAATTACATTGACTTGCATCTGAATTATTTTTTGAAGAGGTTCATTCCCTGTAGATGAAGCAGGGAGATAATTGAAAGGACATTGAGAAAATTATTCATCTAATTCACTCTGATCTCAGAAAATTATCAGTATTAATGTTGGTAAGCAACAATGAAACCATCGAAGGAGTAAAAAAGATGACTAATATTCTTATCCATTTGGTATTTAAATGAACTTTCAAATTCAGTTATCCCCATAGAAAAATAATTTCGAAAGCAAAAAATAACTCAGAAAAAATGTTTCTCTGTTAACGATACTATCCTTACAGTTTTTGTTAATTTATTTGATCCTCTCTGTAAATGGAACCATTTGTATTTTTTCCCTGTGTAGGTATTCTTTAATCTTAGCTGTGTTAACTTGGTGCCATATGTGTTCATATTTTCTCTAATTAATTAATTAGGTTGGTTCAAATCATTCCATGCACAGTATTTATTTTTGTCACAAGTGAAAGCTATGTGACCAAATTTCATGACAATTCAAAGGTTAAGGAGATGAAAAAATCAAATGTTGGTAAGCTGTAAAAGTATAGTACACTGAACAACTTACTTCAAAAGGTGACATAATATCTTTTTCAGAATAAAGCGCAGATTTGAATTAGTCTTTTGTGGAGAGAAGGGATGCATCTTTGTGTAAGATATCACATAGTTTGTAGAAAACTTTATCCAGGTACAACTCAATAGTAGTAGAAGGTTACTAGGAAGTATAACTCATAATGAATTTGTAGTCCGAAAATATCCGCAGAAAAAGAAAAAATTTAGTAAAATTGGGAACTCAGTCTCAAAAAGTAAATTGATCTGGGCATTCCTACTTACGTACCTATGTTAGAGGGAAAATCAATAATTGAAGTTTTTAGAAAGATTTTCTGTTTAGTTTCAAGGACAAATAAAATAATCGAAATTCGAAAAAAGGTCTCTTTTGGATTAAAGTCAAATTCAAATGAGTTTAAATTTTAAACATGTCACTAATTTTTTCATATTCAGCCTTGACTTTAGAATCTCAAAATCAATGTTAACCTGAACTTTTTTTCTGTCTTCTGTGTGCTCCTATTCTTCAGAGAATTTGTAAGATGTTATAATGAGACCTCTCTCCATTTTGAAGCAAAATCTCCAACACCATGTGACACTTCTACAAATACAGTAAAAACTTATGGTTTCATGGCTGAGGAAAGCCCAGTTATTTTGAATGCAAAAATTTCAAAATCAAAGACCACGTTTTCAGGAAAATAATCCCGTATGATTAATTATCAATATGAAAATTGAAATTTTTTCTTTCTTACTCTCTTCTAAAATTAACATGCTCTTTTTTTTATTATTTTTTTTGTTTCTTTGTTTGATGAATTTGTAGTATTTAAGATCCAGTGATTAAGAATAGGAACCATTCAGTTGTGTTAATTTTAAATTAGCATCTCGTAGCAAAATGATAGATGAAGCAGCAAAAAGTCACCGGTTAAAGTAATTTGTACCTCTGATTTTCCTCCATTACATGAACACTGCTTGCTTTTCAGCTCATCCCTAGAGCTTCAATGTGTAACTTTGAAATCAACTTGTTTTACTTTTTTTTTGTTTTCATTTCATTTTTTATTTATGTTATGTTTTTAAAACTTTGATCTTGAGTATGGATAAAAAAGTCACCGGCACGTTCCTGTGCCCCTAAAATTTTGCCATAGTTTTTACCTGATACACCGTCGCCTAGGTAGTATCTTAGCGTACTTACTAAATTCCTGTAAAATCATGAGTTCAAAAATAAAGAGTTAAAAATGCTTCTAATGTGCTAATTAATTTCAAATGAATTGTTTTTTTAAGTTGCAGCTATTTTATTCTAACTTGGGTTTTTAAACCATTGCACAGTAATTATTGTAGGTAGCATTAACAATCATTTGATCTCAGTCAGCAGAAAGTAATGAAATAGTGTATTCTACTTTAAGTGACTATCATTAAGTACCTACACATCTACCTTTCCAAATCTGTACAGAAAACAAGCTATAAAACTCAATAAAACCACTTACAAGTTTGTTTTCATTTTCCTTTGATTTCTTTTCTTGTCGTGATTTCAGACGATTATAACATGTTCCATTTGCGTGGGCTGTATATTGTACGTAGTCAGTTAGGTATCCACTCAAGATAGAAGGAACAAGCACTTGTAGAAAGAAGGACATTTCCGTCAGTTGTTTCCTTTTCTTCAGAAATATGAAGTATTTAAAGTTCAAAAAAATTGAAAAAGTAGAACTATCAATTGGAATATAGTAAAAATCTATTTGAAATGCCATCCCATAAAAAAATTAAACCAAATCTTCACGAGTGACATCACGTTGAGTCATCTTGGCTTCCTCTACATAAAAATGCATTCCCTGCATTTAAAACTTGTGGAACATTTTAGCTCATACCTCTCTCAAATACCCATAACCGTCAGGGCCGGATTTACCTACTTGCCGCCCATGTGCCGCCTGTATTTTGCCACCCCTTCTCATTCGTTTTAAAATATCAATAAAAACCATCAAGTGAACGTGCCATAGGGGGAGGGGTGCATAAGACACGTTTACTCGTGTTGCACACATTTTTTGGGAAAGCCATGCTAACACTATGAGCAAAAGTTCGCGGAACTTTGCGCGAAAGTTAAGTTCCGTAAACCTATCTCTGTGTGGACAAGGCCTTCCACTCATAAGAAATGAACGAACAAATTATAAAAGAATAAATATTTAATGATTTTAACTTCCGCCGCCGGGCCGCGCAGACTGCACTCTGTTTGACGCAATGCGTGAAGTATTCACGCAGTCTCGTAGGCGCTAAGCGTTTCACGCCGACCGTACTGTCTTTGGCGCAATGCGTGAAGTATTCATGCATTCTTGTAGGCGCTAATATGTATTACACGCCGACCGCCGCGCCGAGGGCTTCTCCTTTTCATCTCAAGTCCTCGTCATCATTTCTCTCTAAGTCCAGGCCAAATGGCGTGTTTGGTTTTTCTCTTAACTCGACTAATTAAAGGTGCTATCTCTTGTTTCACTGAAAGACGACAAAATTAGAAATTACTATACTCTCGGGAAATGAGAGATTTTGTCGCCTTTTCTCGTTTGTAATTTTTTGTCAAAATTCGATTTTTTTAAAAAAGTGCAAAATTTGCCGCCATTGGCCGCGGCTCATGTGGCCACCCCCTTAATCCGGCCCTGATGACGCGTCATTGAAGCCTCCATTTGAGATTATTTCAAAATATAAAGGCAATAAAAAGAAAGAAAGAAAGAAAGAAAGAAAGAAAAATCGTAACCAAACATTACAATTAAAAGAAGTATGTTTTTTTTTTAATTACAGTATTGCGACTGACTAATAACAAAGCTCTTGATATGACCAAATTTCCAGAGCAAAAAATGTATCAAAGAACATGAGATGTGGTCTTCCTTGCAAGTATTTGCTGACAGATTCTAATGACTGGTACTTTTAAACAGTATTTTAAAAACTGAAATGATGGATTTCCACTGAAAATCTACCCACTTCGTAATACAAAAACCTGAAGCGATGTGAATGTTAAAGTCAAGCCCAAAAGCATCGCATACTCTGACGAGAAAATTGAAGTATGCTAAATCAATGGGTCCTAATTTATGGGGAGGAAAGATCCGCAGAAATTTTTTTACATCGCCTTCATTTTATAAGGTAGACTAAAACCAGCTTGCGTTCTTTGACATTTATTCAATGAATTAACAAACTCTCATTTTACTCGTTACTAGTCGTCTATGCGTGAATTATGTAAAACGGCAATCGGCAAGCCATTATACAGGGTGGCCCAGACCTACCGTACCAGGCCTTTTTTTCGGTTAATTTGAGTCACACAAAGTCCAGGATCGCGGGAATAAATAGGGAATCGACCCCAAGGAATCTGAGTTTCATGGCCCCAGAGCCCCCCTGGCGCCCCTTGGGGGATAAAAGGGGGGTCCGTACTTCAAAAGTCAGGGTTAATGTCAAAATTTTGAAATTATATCATCGGAATCAGAACGTACGAAACATTTTAGCTTAAATCGACACCAAGAAATCCAAAATCGGCCCACCCGTGTCCAAAATACCGACCCCTAAAGGCGGGGGACAGAGCCCCCTTTCAAAAAAATTCAGGTTCGTTAAATTGACGTGGAAACTCGGAAAAAATGGGAATTCATGGGTAATCGACCCCAAGGAATCCGAATTTGAGGGTCCCGTTGTCCACAGAGACTTTTCTGATGGGGCACAGGGGGACTCTGAACTTTCAAATTTAACCGGTGTGGAGGTTACCCCCGTGCCCCATCAGAAAAGTCTCTGAGGACAACGGGACCCTCAAATTCGGATTCCTTGGGGTCGATTACCCATGAATTCCCATTTTTTCCGAGTTTCCACGTCAATTTAACAAACTTGAATTTTTTTGAAAGGGGGCTCTGTCCCCCGCCTTTAGGGGTCGGTATTTTGGACACGGGTGGGCCGATTTTGGATTTCTTGGTGTCGATTTAAGCTAAAATTTTCCGTACGTTCTGATTCCGATGAAATAATTTCAAAATTTTGACATTAACCCTGACTTTTGAAGTACGGACCCCCTTTTGCCCCCCAAGGGGCGCCAGGGGGGCTCTGGGACAATGAAATTCGGATTCCTTGGGGTCGATTCCTCGTCATTCCCGCGATCCTGGACTTCGTATGACCCAAAGTAACCGAAAAAAAGGCCTGGTACGGTAGGTCTGGGCCACCCTGTATTTAAACTCACTCCATTCAGTGTTTGAAGTTTATGTATTTTTTTTAAAATAATTTCTTATTTGTGTAAAAAAAGAATGTTTCATTCAAAAATTGTCCACTGAAAGTGCTTTGCTCCGCTACCGTTTGAATGCAAGGAACGCTTGTGACCATACCGCATCGTCTCTTATCTCCTTTGGGAACATCAACAAA
This sequence comes from Bemisia tabaci, assembly GCF_918797505.1. NCBI lineage: Eukaryota > Metazoa > Arthropoda > Insecta > Hemiptera > Aleyrodidae > Bemisia > Bemisia tabaci. The sequence continues at coordinate 61,922 of NW_027311765.1, forward strand.
AAAAAACTAGAGCTTTACGCTTTCACGATTAAATGTAAAAAAGTAATAAAAAAAATAATAATCCAAAATATAAAAATAAGAAAAGCTAGGCAATACCTAGTCATACGTTGATTTGGTCGCCAACGTTATGGGTAACTTTACACAGTTTGATTACCTACGTTAGATTTTCATCTATTCACGCTAAATCGACCCTTTGTACCAGCTAGAAAACAAGAGAAAGAGGTGTAAAAATTTAATCAAAAGGAACCGTAAGGAGAAAAAAAAGTCGGTTTCACCTTTTCTCTATCTCTCAAACAACCTAGTCTGAGGTGAGCGCCCTGATGCGGTCATGGTAACTAGTTGCCACATCGAACGACTATAACTCGTTTTCATTTCCTGAGGAAGGTAATCTCTAAGTCAACCGCTTCGGTAAACATTTGACTGTTCTTTTTCCTTTTCATCTCAAATTATTTTATGAAAAGATTATTTAGATGTTTGTAATGTTACAAAAAGGGACTGACTTTCAAGAGAAGCATTCGAGCGCACCACTCTCCTGCTCTAATTTTTAAAAGAACGTTATTCGTTGATTGATAGTAGGAGTTCTTTCTCTTCGCAATCATTATTTTGTTTGTATAGCTCAAACAAAGTAAAATTTAAACCTGAACTGATCACCTAATTTGCCTTGGATTGATCGGCTCTGTTTCTTCATGAAAGCTACCAGGATTTTGAAGTGATGTTTTAACAAAATCTGAGGTCCACCACAAAAATTAGTGCTTCATTTCAAATTTTTCCTCTTTTTTTTTCAAGTATGCTCAGAAAATAGGTAGAGTCACGCTTCTGATTTAACGTAGGTAGATAATGTTTTCTGTAATGATCAATTTTAATGTCCGGTTTAGATTGAACCGTGAAATTTTAAATGGTTTGATAATTCCTAAATTTCCAATTTTTGTACAAGTTTAAAAGAAAATTTCTTAAAATAAGTCCCAGCTAATTTAACTCTTGTAGATAATCAATGGCAAAGGCGATTAAGTCCCAGTTAATTTAACTCTTGTAGATAATCAATGGCAAAGGCGATTAACTTTTCTACCTCTGCGTTAAAGTCTAGAGGAGGTTATTACTGCGGTGGTTAAAAAGATTCAAATTCTTCACCAAGTTATTAAAACTAATTCATTGAATGAGATAAATGCAAAAAAAAAAAAAAAAAAAAAAAAAAAAAAAAAAAAAAAACCGCAGAATAGCAACAAAACTTTATGTGTGGAATTTCCCCATAAACTTATAGTCAGCAGACTAAGAGTAAGATAGGAACCAGGTGGCATCCAGAGCAGTGGCATAACGTGCCTTGCGATGTATCGATTGCTCTTCCATTTAAACCTATAGAAAAGGATTGATAAACAGAGTGTTCGCAACGAACACCTCAATAATCTATTCTTCACCATAGCTTCAATGGGGGAAATTTCGATAAATCGATCATTCACACCTCGCCACTGACCCAGGGGACACTTAAAAAAAACACAGTGGATCTAGAGTCCAGACTCTTGAAAACATTGACAAGAAAAAATACTCCTGATTCAATCAGATTTTTGCTTAAATCAAAAGGAAATCCGCTCAAATTAAAAGGCATGATTCTTGATTTAAGCTAGAGTACCTATATTGAGAGAGTATGGCCACTGGAGTTACCACCTCTGATTGGCTCAGCCATCTTAGGCTGAATGGAGCCCTTAGGACCCAAAAATGGCGGACGCCATAAAGTCAATGTAATGCAAAATGATTCAAAATGTAGTTGTCTTTGCTTATCGTAACGAGAACTTTACCCAAATGCACTATTGCGACTTTTTTACATATTTTTAAGGCTAATCGTGTGCAATTTTTGAGAAAAATTATCTCAGATGTAGTAAGGTTGGCAGCAAGTGCGGTTGGTGATAACCGTCAAAAGTTGGCAATGACCCCCCTCCCATCATCAAAAACCAAAACAAAGCACCGCCATTTTTGGGTCCTAAGCCTCTCCATGGGACCCAGTGGCCATACTCTTCTCAATATAGGTACTCTAATTTAAGCTAAAATCCGATTGAATCAAGAGTATTTTTTTCTTGTCGATGTTTTTAAGAGTCCGGACTCTAGATCCAATGTGTTTTTTTTCCAGTGAGGGGAACTAAGTGGCAACAAGAAGGAAAAGGCCCTCATAAGTTGCATGTGATAAAACCGAGTTGGTAACAGGATACACCATCAAACTCCGCGACTTTTCCCGTAAAAGTAAACACAAAATATCCGACTTTTCGAACGCAAATTGGCAGCGCCAATGGCAGCCGTTCATTGGTCGGTAAAGTCCCTGGTCGAGCCAAGCCCACTCGCGGCCCGAAAGGTCAAACGGCGCCCGCCGCGCTGCGGCCCCGCGGCCGCGCAGCACCACGGAAAATCATGATCATGATACGAGCCGCGGGATTTCAGATACGTGCTACAGATTACAAGTGAGGCCTGTCATTCGCGCCGCCGAACACCGTATCAACGCGAAAACCTCGTGTCGCTTTCGGTTAATGTTTTCTCGAAAGGGATATGTCGCAGGCAAATAGTAAAATCAGGCATTTTGTCAAATGCCTCACTGGAAAAAAAAAAAAACACATTGGATCTAGAGTCCAGCCTCTTGAAAACATTGACAAGAAAAAATACTCTTGATTCAATCGGATTTTTGCTTGAATCAAAACGAAATCCGCTTAAATTGAGAGGCTCGGTTCTTGATTTAAGCTAGACTCTGATTGAATCAGGAGTATTTTTTCTTGTTAATGTTTTCAAAGTTCTGGACTCTAGATCCAAGATGTACTTTTTTCCAGTGGATGACACTGCATAGCACAAAGCAAAAAGCATAGGTGAACATGATGGGCTTTGCACGAAAGGTGCCTCTCGTGTTTTATTAACTTTTTTCAAAATTTATTATGCAAGGTAAGGTTAAGCCAATTTCATTTATTGCCTGAGGAAAAACGCCGTATGAACATTCGAATCTTGCCAAATTTTCTCTCAGGACATATTTTGAAGAACTTTATGAATATTTTCCCTTGAAAGTTTCGTCTACTTTAGATGAAATTATACGAACAAAATTCTCCTAAAAATTTGGAGAAAAATATTTGCAAATTTTCCCGGAAATTTGTGATTTGTCGAAGGGGATTTGGCAACGCCGGAAATACTGTATGGCGATTTTCCTTCGCGGACCCCAGGATTCATTGCCGAGTGCATTCCGTCCTCATGTCAAATAAGGGCGACGAATTGACAGGGTTAGAATCGAGGCACGACAATACAAGCTACCATATCGAAATTTTAGGCAGAACAGGATTAGGGATGTCATTTAAGCCAAATCTTACGGAGAGCAAAGCATGTTCGGAGGAAGGATAACTTGCTTGAGGGTGGAGGAGAGATTGCAATAAGTTTCCTGAAATACCCCAACATTAACCAAATTTTCCCCTGAACTGTCGAAGGAAGGTTGACTCTTATGAACAGTAGCGATTCTACAAGTTGGCAACATTGTTCTTTTTCCATTTAAATCCATGGAAAATATCGATATTAGGCGAGACAAGCTGTCTCACCAAGAATCGATTGTCTTGCATACATTTAAATGGAGAAAAAACAGTGTTGTCAACTTTCAATAATCGCTACACCTCTTCGATGTGTTCGCCGCACCGATGCGCAGCTGGAGATTTTAACGCATGATGCACTGAGAAAAAACTATGGTTTATAAACCTATTAGAGGTAAATATGGAACACCTATAATAGTCGTAAATAAACTAATGATTCTCGGTCTGTGAACCATACTAAGGTCTCTGTACCTAATTAAGGTACAGAGACCATAACTAAGGTATATGTGCTATTATTATATGTAGAGGTACTACTATTAGTGGTGTTCCATATTTACCACTAATAGGTTTATAAGCCATAGTTTTTTCTCAGTGTGGGTAGAAAAGTAAACCACCGTTCTCCATTGATTATCTGCAATATTTGGCAACGTCTCTATAATTGATAACATTTTAAAGAAGTTTTCAACTGTTAAATTACAATTTGAGAAAGTCATTTGCCCCCTCCCCCTTCACCCATCACGACAATATACGCGACAGCTTACTGGAAAAGGCCGGTACTTTAGAGCACAAGGATAAATTTTTCAGGAGAAAAAATTACGTCAATCAAGGTGGAAAATCTAACTAGTTGAGTTTTCAACAGAATCGAAAGAATGGAGATGTTGCACGTGTGACGAATTTGGGATTTGACTGTTGATTCTTATGTTAAAGTTAGCGAGAAACACGATGGTCCCAGTGGTTTTCTCTGAAATCAACTCCCAAGCTCAAAAAAAGCTCTCACGTTGAGGCCAAAATGGAGGGGATATCCCACCCTACCCTGAGAGTCCACCTCTACATCAAGACAAACTCTCCACGCAAAGATAGGGAGCAAATGCATTGACAGGGCTGCCACTTTATTTGGGGACTCCAAAACTGAAAACACGGCAACCCTGCTAAAGTATTTGCTCCCTATCTTTGCATAGATAGTTTATTTTGATGTAGATGTGGACTCTCAGGGTAGGGTGGGATATCCCCTCCATTTTGGGCTCAACTTCAGAGCTTTTTTTGAGCTTGGGAGTTGATTTTAGAGAAAACTAGTGGCACCATCGTGTTTCTCTTGAACTTTTACATAAGAATCAACAGTCAAATCGCAAATTCCTCACACACGCAACATCTCCATTAGGAGAGAGATATTCAGTCCGTTCAATAGAGGAATTGGAGACGTATGTAAATGTGATAATTTTGAGCCTTAAGCATGAAGAATTTTGGCTCTGTTTTTCTCAAAAGTACGTGTGCCGAATTCAAATTTTCACAATTTAGGCTTGGTGCAATATTTGAGGGAATTTTTGTGTCAAACTGTTTGTCGAAGACTCTCTTAACGGAAGTTTAAGTATATCTTATCGTAAAGTTTTTAGTGCTGTAGCTCAAATGACCATGTCTTTTAATCAGTTGATCTCAAAACGATTTCAAAATCTATCAGTAGCAAGTATGAATCATTTTTCTTGCAGAAAATTTAAAAACTGTAGGTATTGTACAACTTGCAGCTGCATAAGAACTTCATTTTGAGTCGGCTTTGTAAAGTTAAATGAGTTTAATTGTTCATCGGTGCAATAGAGCAATATATAAAACCGCATGAGAGTGTCCACCACAGGATTAACCTGGAGACTTTAACTCAGGAGTAGAAAAGTAAACCACTTTTTTCTATTCATTACCAGAAGAAAGCCCGTGACTGAAGTTTCGGGTCTAAATGCTTCGGCATAAACTCTCATTTTAATAATTGATCACTTCATGAGTAATTTTCTAGAATTTACTGGGGCAACTGATAGGGATAGTTACGACCTGTAATTCGATCAAATCAATGTTGATTGGTTCACGTATATATTAGTCTCGATCGAATTTTGTCGATCTCTCATTCTTTTAATTTCTCTCTTCGTGTGTTTTTCCATCTATCTCTTTTTCCTCTCTCTTTACTTCTTCTTCTTCTCTCTCGTTTTATCGTCTTTTTATGCTTGGTATCGTGTCCACAACGAATTTGCCGAGAAAGACCGTCTGACTATTGAAGGGGGAATGATACCACTATTCGACCACGTAGGAGCTTGTATTGCCTACACTAATGATTGAAGGCAAACTGACATGACGTTAAAGCAACCTCTCCCCGTTCGGTAAAAAGATCCCACTTGTGTGTGTCTCAAGTAAGTTGTGCCATTCCATGATGATAATTCGACCACGTAGGAGCTCGTGTTGCATACACTAAAATTTGAAGGCAAACTGACACGCACATTCCGAGTGGTGAAAGGCTCATATTTGTAATTTATGTCGGTCGAGCGCGTGCATTCACGATGACACTACTTTTCCTCTGTTTATTTCTCATTTCTTTTTATCCTTTTCTTCTTCCCTCTCCCTTATTTTCGTTATTCTCATTTCTACTTTCTTTTTTCTTCTTTTTCTTACTCTTTTCCTCAGCTTCTTACTCTTCATTCCCTTTCTTGGTTGTTCTCTTTTCTTTATCTATCTCCTCCTTCCTCTTCCTCATCTTCCTGCCTCTTTCCTGCTTCTTTCTCTTTTCCTTTCATTCTTTCTCTTTCCTTCCTTTTCTTCTCCTCTCTTTTTCTTTCTCTTACCTTTTATTCATTCTATTTTTCTCATTCTTATTTCTGTTTTCTTCTAGTCTTATTCTTCTTCCTTTTTTTCAGTCTTACTTCTATTTCCTTCTTATTCGTCTTCTTTACTGTTTTTTTCTCTTTTCTTCTTTTCCTTCTTCCTTTTTCCTTAACTCGTTTCTAACTGTTAATTTATATTTCGATTGATTTTAGACGTAATTTTTCAATATTTTACATATGAGAATATACAATTTCTTGGGAAAAAAATTTATGAAAAACCTCACCGTCTGAACATTCAGCTGTTTAATCAGATTCTGTGGACCGAAATGTCACGATTTACGCACGCAGTACATCTGAAGTCGGTGTAAAATTGACAGATATTTTTTAAAAATTTATTTTGGACCGTCTCCAAGTATCATGAACATTTGTACCATCAACGTTTTGGTTCAACTGAGGGAAAGAACCGGAAAACTGTGTTGAGGTGAGAGGAAACAATCAATAGATATATTCTCCGCGTGCGGAATATTTTTCTCTCTCTTTTTTTGGTTCTTTTCTCCTTTTTTTGCTTGTGAGCTTGACATTAATTATCTTTTTTTCTGTACTACTTTAAATACCATGATTTGTGTAGAAATGGAATTCAATAATGCTTCCTCTGTTAAAGCTTCTTAAAATCGCTTAAAACTTTGCTTGGGTATTTTTTTTTCTCGATCTTGTCAAAGCCCGTCAGATCATGAGATTCCTTGGTTTTTCTTTTGGATGAATTTATGAACACCTCTCCGCCGAGACCCTATGTATTGCCTCGAAAGTAACGGTATGGTTTTCGGTTTGAAAGCACTAAATTTGGCAAACCCTGCTCAGATTGACAGATGGAACTCGGGTGGCAGCCAGCTTCAAAGTCAAAAGCAGGCATCCCGGTGAACCAAGATCCATAACTTTGCATGTCGTGGATTCATTTTATTCCGGGGAGGACGCGAGAGATCAGACGTCCCGCAACGTTGCCAAAATTCCCAGACTTAAATCGACATAAATGAAAAAGCGTGGAGCATTTGCCGAACTCCGACAACAATCCCAGCGACTTCGCTGCCTTATCCGACGCCGAAATCGAAGCACCGGAGCGAGTTGAATAATTTATAGTTTTTCGCGCTGGCCGAGGAATAGCGAGCAAACGGGTAAAAAAATGGAATAACGGATTCGAATCGCAATTAAAACGAGATGTGAATCCTTTGTTTCTTCTCAGCTGCTCGGTTCTGGGTCCTCGCCCTGGCCCTACACGCTGATCTCTGCGTCCCGTTTCAGCACCAATAGCATGCTTTAAAGTTCCACCGTGCGGTGAGGGTCACACTTCGAGTCCGAAGAAAGACTTTGCCTGCGTCATGTTACGATGAATGAGGCTGAATTTCAAACTAAAATGATAATCCGTAAAATTTTGTTTTTGCATTGCAGAATATCTTGTATGAATAAAACGAATCAGTGGAAAACAAAGAGAATGTAAAAGTTGCCCGAAATGGAAACGACAATCGAAAACACAGGAAAATGCGGAAACAAGGCTAAAATAGAAAATACAAAGGCAGGACGTTTCGGTACCTTACGGCACCATTATCAACTGCTAAAGTAGAATTAAAAATAAAAAAGAAATTAAAATAAAAACCAGCAAAGGGCGTTACATGGTGAAATTGGTATTGGAATAAGACTGCAGTGATAACAGAAATCCTGCCTTTGTATTTCCTGCTTTTGCATTTTAGTCTTGTTTCCGCATTTTCCTGTGTTTTCGATTGTTGAAACGAATCAGTGGTGCGGCGTGCTTTGCGATATATCGATTGATCTGTCATTTAAACTTATGGGGAAGGATCGATAAACAGGGTGTTCGCAACGAACACCTTAAGAATCGATTCTTTACCATGGCGTTGAATGGGAAAATATCGATAATTGATCATTCACGCCTCGCCACTGAAACGAATGAATTTGAGAAAGTTCTAGGATATATGGTGGACACAAACTTGGGGGAAGGACACCATTCAGATGAGGCAACGATCTCTGTATTCAAGTCGCAAGTGCTCAATACGGAAATGATGCTTCATTCGGTGTCGTGATGAATTTTTCGATTAAATTAACTTTTATGGGGTTGGATGTAATTGAATTATTTTCAATTTTCTACACACCAAAAATGTCAACTATTTTTCTGCGAATAGCCTGTTTCTTCAATTTCTACGACAGATCAATTTACTCATAATCAGCGTAAAATAATACAAAAATGATGAGGCTTCGCATCACATGTCAAAGTTTGCACTTCAAGCATTGAAAAGCTGGAGGAAATTAAAAATATCACTGTAATGACCGTTATAAGTAAATAATTTTTTCTGAAGTAAATTTCGATGTATTTTCTTTAATTTATCTCTTGGTTTTTGGATTTTGCATTTTTAAGCGTGGTATCATTTTTCAACGATCGTCACTTCTGTTCAAGCTCAATTTTTCTGATATCTCTGCGGCGAGTTTTAGTATCGTAGTAAGTTTGCAAATAATCGTTCTTAAATTACTCTTAATATTCAGCATTGAACATATCTTCAGCCCTTTCCTCATACAGTTCATAAATCGCAAAATAGATGCACCTCATATATTTCAGATATTTAAAGTCAGATGAGTTAAAACACGCAGTCCTCTACGTCAAACCTTGACCATTTTTTGGACGTTGAAGTCATGTGATGGATTTATGGGAGAGAAAGTGAGGATCCAATATACTTTTCTGAGAACTCTAAAAACCACGGTGTAGGAAAGTCCCCGCGTGAATCATCTCAATGTTTACAGTAGTGACCAGAATTGACGTGAATTCTGGAACAAATATTTAGGTCCATTAATTAAAGAGAGGAAAAAAAGGACAGATTATTTTTTTTATTTTTTTATTTTTTTTTTAGTTACACACAGTATAAAGATTATCCTTCTATTTCATTTAATTAAAGGAATCATTTCCTTAGAAACCATGCTTTACTAGAGAGGATTTATTGAAAGGAAGAAAATTATCATCAGAACATGAAAATGTCTAGTTTTGTGGAACTTGATACAAGAGACTAATCGAAATGAGATTGAATCAAAATATTTTCTGATGTTTCCCGAGTCATATCATTTCTCCCCTTAGGATTTTATCCAGATTTTCGAAATGTTATAAAATCTGCATTTGAATTTGAAAAGTAGCGCTTTCTTAGAAGATTTACTGAATTTTAAAAAAAAGAATCAAACGCACAACTGTTGGATTAAAATTGTTTAAAGAAACTTTTTTATAAAAAGCACCATCAAAACGTGGACCTTTATTATTCTGACATTTTCCCCCCATACCTGTGTATATTTTAAAAACATGTTTTGAAACGTTGCAAACTTTTCAATGAATATCCAGTTGCTGTCCACCAAAATGGCTGAAACACGTACAAAAACAACTGCAAATTAGAGGAAGAGGATTCAACAGTCACCAAACTTTGGCACCCGACACCACATGCATTTTTCATTCATCAACGTACAAAGAAAAAGGAAAAGAAGAAAAGCACATGTTTGTCATTTTCAACTTTGAAACAGTCAAGCTTTTGATTTAAAAATTGCTCTACAAATCCACATCGGAGCTACATAGGCCGTCAATCTACGACGTGGACCAAATCACGTGGGCTCATGAGCGTTGGCAAAGTTTACACAGTGAAAGTAATCAGAATGGATGGGTCTTTCACGGTTGGTATCAAACGGCAAAGTTCTAGATCATAATGTCGCCTCGCTCGAAAGTTTGCAAATGATCCGCTCTTGCTCTTGCTCTTGACCTAGTGTTTTGTGACCTATTTCATGGCGGAACAACAATACCGCAGCCGTCTGTACATGCTCGCGGATGAATAACTTGGGCACTTAATATTTCACGACTGACATGTTTTGGGAGGGTGGGAGGAGGGGCGCCATGAACTTTATGGAGAACGTTCCTTTAGGTCTCGCAAGGAAACGGTGTTCGTGATGACTACCGAGCAGGTTTGAAGCGTGCGTCGTCTACCAGAATAGGAAAAAATGATGGAACTTTTGTTCTAAAAACACATTACAATGAAATAAAAATATGGTAGATTTTACCATACTCAGACACAGTGATACGAGTATGGTAATAAGCACCAGACTCTAGGGTGGCATGTACCATAATATCGTAAGTATCGCCGGAGCTCTGGTGAATTCAACTATAATCCTGGTTATTTTCACTACATATTATCACTGTAAAAAATCAAGTAGACTTATAGTATATGTTACCATACTTCTTTTCCGGTGTATTTTCGATCTCTCACACCGAAAATAATTTTTCTTGAGACATTTTTTTTACTTAAAGCGTCGTTTTTTGTCAAAATTTGGTTCTTTTGAGTCAAATCCGTGCGGGTTAAACTTAAAGTCAGTTTTTCTTACGCTAAAAAATCTTCGTTTTGCTATCGTTAAGTTTAGGTTTAAAAAAAAAAAATAACAAAGCAACGTTTCTTTAAATCAAAAAAACGAAATTCCGTCGACAAGAAACGACGGTTTAAGTAAGAATAATAGCTCAAGAACATTTTTTTCGGTGCAACTAATTGGCCACTTAGATTAGGCTAGTTACAGAATCGCCTTTTGTTAATTAAAGCTTATATAGTATAGCAAAAAATAATTAGATCCATCTAACCGTTTAGTATCTATGACGTCATCCACCGTGGTGGTTAATACCATGGTTTCTTTTAGCAATTCCACATTTAATCCGTCAATCGGTGATACACGTATTTTCCCTGGTTGCTCGACTTAAAGAATGGATGAAAGCATGATGGTAGAAACCCTGGCATACACTAACCGCGGCGGTTTTTTTTTTTTTTTTTTCTTTTTTTGAAAGGCGCTGTCTTTGTTAATATTAGACGTAAATCTCGGTGTTGGGACGGATCTTATGGTTTTTTGCCCATCTATAGTCAAAATCATTAGAACGCGATTCTGCGATCATGGCTACTGGCCCGTTCTGTGTGTGTTTTCAATTGAATGATAACTTCGAAAGTCGGTGCTTGTTTTAAAAATGAGAAATTCCGGAAGGAGGATTCTGCCTAAGTGACGGTTCCCACATGAAATCAGGTATAAGAGCACTTAGGATGAAAATTCAAATTTTTCAGTCATCAAATCAACTGATAACAGGTGACTGTAAACATTTCAGGGTAAAATACACTATAATTTTGATCTCCTCATATTCATAATTAATACACCGTGTTTTATGATACTTTTACCGTGTTGAGACTTGCATTACCATTGAAAATGAAGAAGTTCGTATCATGATAACCTTACCGTGAAAGATGCATTGAAAAAAATGCAGTGGCGTGGCGTGCTTTGCGATACATCAAATGATCTGTCATTTAAACCTATGAGAAAGAATCGATGTTCGCAACGAACACCCTAATAATCGATTCTTTACCATAGCTTCAATTGGGAAGATATCGATAATCGATCATTCACGCCTCGACACTGAAAAAATGAGATGGAGCAACACGAGAGGGACGCACAAATTACCCAGGTTTCCTCGGTCTGGCAACGGTGTAAAAAACCGTGAAGTGTAATCGTGCTTGGATCATATTTACACTCCGATGACACATCCGTTACATTTATGGTTTTCCTGATTTACGTTTGTTACTCCTCCATTACCCCTCCTTAGATGCTGTTTCTGAGCCATACGTGGTTTTTCATACTGTTCACCTATTTTCCCCAACCTACAATGTCATCTGCCCTTCTTTTCTGAAAATTATCGTTCTTCATAGAGAGCAGTATTTTAAAGTCACCTTATCTCTGAAATCAGTCCCTAAGCAAAAATTTCATGATCTGTCTGGCCAAGTTCCATAACCAGTGGTGCATTCTATAAATTTTACCTCAAGAGTAAGTTTTCTGATCTGTAAAGATTCTAATTCCCTTTTGTGTATTGTTTTAAGGTACGATCAATTTTTGTCAATGCATGATACATCGTTACTATTGCATCGAAAAATGCATGTTAAATACATTGAAAGTTCGTTTTACCTTAAGAATAAGTATTTTCAGTTGTAACGATATTCGTTCACTTTTATTTACTGTTTTAAGGTGCGATCAATTTTTGTGAATTCATGAAAATTTGTAAAAAAAATTCTCTATTCAGCAAGTCAATATTTTTTTAATTATGCAGAAATTCAGACCTCCAAAAATGCTTTCTATATTTCTACGTGATAACATGCAGCAAAGGAAAACATATTTTTATATATGCTGAAAAGTATTATATGCGTCCATCTACATTTGTGTATGCTTGAGCATAGAGAGGTGTAAACAGGATCTGCTTTGCCGAAAAGCCTATTTCCTTCCTATATTCCTTCCTTATTATTTTCCTATAGCCTTCGAGGCTATTTCCAGAAAATCGGAAGACACAGTACGGCCAGGTCAAAGAATATCTCGCAAGCTTTCCAAAATATTTTTTTGAGTTTACTGGACTCCACAGAAAACATGCGTCAAATGCCTCACGACTTTATCTTTAATATTCATGAACTACTGCATGCAGGATCTGGTTGCTGATTGACTGAAATGCCAACACTGCGGTCATCTGCCAATCAGCAACTAAAGCTCCCACATTCAGCGGGTGATGAACGTAAAGGTCAATTTTTCACGTGGAGTCTTGCGGCTGCAATTAAAACTGAACTTCAGGAGCTTCTGTTGGTCATGCCTAACAAAATAAGTTCAGCATCTTGTCAAATTTGGCAAAGTTCCATAATTATGGTACTCCATCTTCTCCGAGCGCAAAATTTTATGACAGCATGGATTTCTACGGCTGTCATGCAAGGGGATGGCGCTTATTACAAATGCATCGACACAAAAAGAGCTTTGAAGTTATATTCCCGTATAAGGTTCAACATGAGAAAATATTTATATTTTTTTAAAACACTTAAAACAGTTAGATAAATTTTGCTCCAACAGAAGAGTAACTATTTTTAAAAAATCCCAAAGAAATAAAGTCAGTTGGTTTAAAATTACCTGGACAGTTTTTTGGCCGGAACCTCAGAGGAAGATAACTAACAAATATGACACGTTGGATGTCCCACACGTGCATTATTATTTTGCCTTCAATTTTTGAGGTAGGCCAAAAACCATCCATCAGGCCGAACCGTTATCGATTCGAAAATTTTCGTTTTGTGTGTTCTGAAAGTCTCGGTATGCCAAACTGAACTTCTGATTCACGCAGCTGAACTTTCAGTTCGTTTAACTGAACTTTTAGTACGTGTAACTGAACTTTTAGTACGTGTAACTGAACTTTCAGTTCATCTGACTGAATCTTCAGTTCATCTGACTGAACTTTCAGTTCATCTGACTAAACTTTCATTTCGTCTGACTGAACTCTCAGTTCGTCTGACTGAACTTTCAGTTCGTCTGACCATCCGAACTTCGTTCATCGGTTCACTTCACCGCCGAAGTTTGGTTACAGGAACCGAAGTTTGGTTACAGGAACCGAAGATATGGTTCCACAAACCGAACAGTTGGGGGTGATATGGAACACCGAACGTTCCGTTAAGCGAATTTTTTTTCGGTGAGTATATTGTACAAAATTTCTCTCAGTCAATTAGTGTTGCGGCTGATTACAGTTACCAGCTTTATAATAAGCACTGCCAGAAATCTAGGATTACAGACAAGAAGATTTCCCGGGGATCTCATATAATCAGCAGGCTGATTGTTGAAATTGGTAGACAAAGCTATAGACAAATATGACAAAAAGGATATGGAGGGATCCTATTGGTGGAAGCGGCTGGAAATGGATAAAAGGGGTAGGTAATAGACTAACTAACAGCAACCCACGAGAGACCCTTTAGTTATTCCATCATTTTCCCCCGTAGTCCATTAGAACCACCCATTTTAACCGATAGGATCCCTCCATGCTCTTTATGTCTTCGTTGTCTATCGCTTTGTCTATCAATTTCAACAATCAGCCCACAAGAATCTAATAACGACCAACATTCTTTTTTTTCCGTATGTCTGCACGGAGAAAAAAACCTCGTGCGTGGGACCCGAAGTTTAGGTCATTTGGATCTCTGAAGTTTTCGGATTGAGCATCTGAACACTTTAGGTCTAGCTGTCGAGGTTCGGATCACACATCTGAAACTTCAGTTCTTACATCTGAAGTACTTCAGATGTGAGAACCGAAGTGTTTCGGATGTGAGAACCGAAGTTTTTCGGATGTGAAAACCGAAGTACTTCAGATGTAAGAACTGAAGTTTCAGATTTGTGATCCAAACCTCAGCAGCTGGACCTAAAGTGTTCAGATGCTCAATCCGAAAACTTCAGAGATCCATATGACCTAAACTTCGGGTCCGACAAATTTTGTTTCCGTATGTCTGGCGGTCCATTCAATCCGACCGAGGTTCGCATGAACGGTGCGGGTGAAAAGAACGGAAGGCCCCGATCTGGAAACAGCGGATCTCGTATCGAGCGATATTCAAATTCGAGAGGCTGCGGCGGGCGGCGGCGGGGGGCCGGGCTCCCCAGGGAGGGGGGGGGGGGCGACCGGTACCGGGCAGGTCGCCAGATGAAGGAGCGACGGAGCGGGCCCGAGGAAGAAATACGGCCGTTTCGATGCTGCACGGGGCAACGCTCGAGCGGGGTTGTTGTTGAACCGTCCCAAGAGCCGAAGAGTCAACGATCTTTCGCGGTCAGGGACAGATGGATAGTGGAATGTGGCCTACGGCACTGCAAGTCGTTCCCGTATAAAAGGAAAGGGCAGTGGCCCCGCAACCAACACTTGCATCCTTACGTCCAGGTAAGTCGTCCGCCGCCGCGCCGCCCGCTTCCGCCTCACGACGTAAACAAACCCAATGCTTATCAGTGCCCATCCGTTTCCGCCCGGTTTTCGCAATTCTGCCCTCTGTAGCTCCGTCCGCGGGGGTGGCACCCCCTCGAAATTGTGGTGTTAAAAGTGATTTGGTTCTTTTTTCGGTAGTGGTTCGGATACACGGAAGCATTTGACTTGTTACGCGTGTGTGGTTTCTTATTCTTTCTTCTTTGTAATCGGATCTGTGGCAAGGGATCATACAAGGAATAAATTAAATTGCCGCTTTAACAATTCGATTGCTGAAAAAGGTGACTGCAATGTTTCAAATGTAGATTTTACAACACAAAAATGCTACTTTAACCACCCTTATAGTTGAATTAGCTTTCCACTATTGTGGAAATGTACATTTGAAACATTGCAGTCACTTTTTTTTAGCGATTGAATTGTTAAAGCATTGTGCAGGCATTTTCATTTTTTCCGTGTATCTTCCGGGAGACAATTTTTTCAAAAACTTAAACCACGTTCTCCTACAACTTAAATTTTTTTTCTTGAAACATAAGCATTTATATTGTCGCCTTTCAGCCAAAGTATCACAAGCGCCATGCGACGTTTAAAAATTTCCGCAGTCATTCAATTTTTTATACAGAAATTTTTGGTTGAATCTGTTTTAAAATTTCACTGAATTTTATCGGCAGCACAAAGAAAATTCAGCGAAATTTTTAGACAGCTTGTTGAATAATTTCTCTGTAAAAAATCAAATGGGGCGGAAATTTTTAAACGTCGCATGGCACTCGTGATACTTTGACCGGAAGGTGACGATATCTTCTTTAATTATTGAGCTTTTGGGATCAAACCTGCGGTAAAATTTTCAGATTTTCTTCCTTCCTGCATTTGCAAAAAAGGAAACATTCCTCCCGGAAGATAGGGCCCCTGTCCTCAAATCCGATCATATTTACATTTTAATACTGATTTTTTTCCACAAACGTTTACCTTATTGTTCTGTAGTTTTTTTTTTTGGGGGGGGCGGAGGGTAGGGTGTTTTAAATTTTACTCAAACATGTCCGAAAGAGGGATAAATATTTGATTAAATTTGCAATTTTTTCATCCACAAGAAATTAAAAAAAATTCAATGGTCTTTACTAGGATTTTAATTACTGTAATACATTGTATGAACACTGTTAACAATCTTGAATTTAATTTCACTTCGGAGCCAATTTTGTTCCCAGAAAACCCGAGTTTTATCATATCTTACAAAATAAAATAATAGCATCGCATATAAGCTCTATATAATACTATCAATAAAGTACTTCGATTCAAAGCTATCACCCCCTTTTTTGGAAATAAATCTATCTTGAAGATGTGAAATTAATCATCCTGAGATACGATACGATCTGAGATATAAAGAGATCCGGAAGAAGGAAGATATTATAGGTATAAATGAGGGGCTTGCAGGACAAGGCGCATAAAATCAGTTTCTGAAAAAATCGAGGTATTAACGCTTTCAATTAAAACTAGTCTTAGTGCATATTCTTTGACAAATTTGCTCCAAGCATCAAAAAGGCAGTTTGAGCTTTCTTTTCGCCATAAAGATCCATGTAATTTTCAAACTTCAAAAACGTATTTCTCGGAATAACAAAAACTGCAACTATTCGCCTTGTCATCCAAGCCCCCCAAATGAGCTAATGTTCTTCAGAACTGCTAAAATAAGTCTCTTACCGGCAAATTCTTACTCGAGGCTTATTTAGCGTTGACTCCAACACGTTTAACATCAGTCTAATCGTATTTTCTTTCCTCAATTTTTTGCAGTGAAAATGTCACCTTATATCGTGAGTGCAATTTTTGCGGCTGTCCTCGGCCTTGCCAATGCGCAAGTGCCCGGATTCGGAGGATGTCCCGAATTCGTCGCCATGTCCGACTTCGACATGTCCAGGGTAACTATCATCCCATCTTTTTTGGCGATGTGGCGTGCTTTGCGATATATCGATTGATCTGTAATTTAAACCTATGGAAAAGGATCGATTAACAGGGTGTTAGCAGCGAAAACCTTAATAATCGATTCTTAACCACGGATTCCAATGGGGAAATATCGATAATCGATCATTCACGCCACGTCACTGCATTTCCCCGCACTTAATCACGCACAATTACGTCTTAAATTTTGTAATGTTTTTCTTCAAATATTTGAATAACGAATCGATAGCTCCACACAACTGAACCGAGTTCAGTAGAGATGATTAAGGTCAAATTTTGGGAAAAATGAGCAGAGAGTAGTTTTAAAGTTAACTAGTCGTAAATATTTTCCAGTCAAAGATTCAAAGTCGAGCAACTTTAACGTAAAGACAGTCGATCAAACTGTGTCCTTAACATATGGAGGAATAAAACTTAAAAACAACTGTTATGGAGAAATACAGCTTTGGCCGTCTTTATGTTGGTTCAAACTTGATGGAAGTTAATGGTCATCTTTCAAACTCGTTCAAAATTCTATTAACTCTCAATGTGAGAGGGAAGATTCTGTTGTAATTTAAAACAACTCGCACATTTTTTTTTTTTCAAAATCCTGTATTCAGATATTTTTTCACTTTATAAGTAAAATTCGGCTTTATTTCCATCATGTTAAAAATTTCGTGATTTTTAATTTTTAACGAAATTTTCGGTAAGAGCAAAATAAACACTGCAAAGTATAGCAATCCACCTATTGATTTTTAATTTTCTCATTTTTATTTTCAGTTCCTTGGAACTTGGTACGAAGCTGAACGCTACGTGAACATTTTTGAAGCTGGAACCAGATGCGTGAGGACTAACTACACCAAGGCTAACGACGGTCGCTACTTAGTTTCGAACGAAATCACTAACAGATAGTAAGTTACTTCTGTAACGTACATTAATTTAAAATGAGTGGTGAAACTAATATTTTTTCAGATGAGAAGAAGACAAGTAACTTTTCGGAGTTAGAATTCTGGAAAATTCTAAAAAAAAAGCACCTCTCGCTATCTTATTGAAGGAGGGGGATGACCAAAATGCTCACAAAAATTTGGAGGACTTTTGGTTGCAAAGTTATAATAATCTAGAAGATCAATTTTTCGAATGAGATACCTAGGACGTTTCTGCATAATTTCTCATCGGTCTGCAATCGCTGATATGCAATCTCTGTTCAATCAGAGCAGAGACTTTTGAATAGAGGAGGGGTACTAGTATAGTCAATGTATTAAAATTTCATATTTTTAGGAGGATTAATTTACTTCCCATAATTCTCTGTTGTGAGTTTAAAGAAAAGAGAAAAACATTGTTGATATGCAAAAAGTTTTGATTTTTATAGGGAATAAATTAGCGTTTCTTTTCGAGCACTATCTACCTCGTAGTGCATTACCCTCGACACGTGTTAAACGAAATTAAATTCCCGCTATAGGTATCTATATTGAACATTAACTTCACAAATTTGATCATTAACTTCATCTCAGAATCGGAAAAAAAGTTGCTTTTGGCATTGATTGACATTTAAAAATGTTAAAGCAGTCCCAAATATGTCAGTGCACAATGACACCTAGATATTAAGGGCACAAACCCAACTCTCTGCATCAGTCAAAGAAACGCAGCTGAGCTTCAACGTGTTTTATTTCCTTCCACCCTTCCATCAAAAAATTCTTCTTCAATATTTCTGAATTTACATTAATCTGAAAGAACTTATGATTTATATAAAGCTTTTCTCTATTAATGTGTTTGCCGTAAATGGTGTACAGGATTTTTATTTTTAAGGCCTACACAGCGTTAAAAGTAATTTTTATTCGATTTTTCTTTTCACTCGTTCTAACCTCTGATGTAACTTTTTTCAGCACTGGTGTCAAGCGAGTTTTGGAGGGAGAAATCAGACTCGTAGTCAAGGGTGCTGAATCCAAACTGAATGTTAGGTACCCTAACTTGCCAAGTGAGTAAAATTAATTTACAAATTATGGTCATCTTTAGCTAAGAATCCAAATGGTGTTTGCTTTTCGCGTTTAAAAGCCCGATAAAAACTCGGACAAGGATTTGAGACCCCAATAACGTTTTTTTTCTCATCATATGAGGTCATAGTCATGTTTTAGTAAAAAAGCTGTTCAATTTTAGAATGGGGGCGTTTAATCTTTGTTTTCCGAAAAAATCAGCAAAGTGATGAGACATTTGGACTGCATTTTGCAATTTGGAACTATAAATTCTGGCCCGGTTTAAAAACAACGTATGTGCTATTAATTTCCCTATGCACCTAAGTGTTTTTTCAGATGAGCCAGAACGTATAGTTCCAAATTGCAAAATGCAGTCCATTTGGCCAAAGGTATTCTGTATAAATATTGGAGGAAATTTCAACCTTGATCTCAAAGCTTTGAACAAATTTTATTAGTTCCTCTGTAAAGTTTAATGGCATGAATCGCAGCTCAGTTATCATTATCGACGAATCCACTCTATAAAGACTGTACTTCATAGATAATTCGTTTCAATATTAGCAAGGTCAAATATTAAAAGTATGTAATATTTAGCCTTGCTAATTATAGATCAACTTAATTTTAGCTCATGTAACAGAATTTGATCCTCAGAACAATAAATTGCAACATTATTATATTAAGAGAGAAATGCACATCCAAAGCTTTCAAAATTGATTCTCTTGGTTAATATAATCGTCGCTTGGCTTACATAAGGGCGTAACTACACATTGAGATGAGCCTGGAAAAGCATTGAATTGTATGGAGCCCAGGGTTTATTGCAGATTGTAGTTACGCCCTTATGTCAGGTTGGCGACGATATATTCATCGTGATTTTCTAATGTTTCTTCTAAATTTTATGAGCCAACTCATTGTTTGCCACCCCAAATAATAATGTATTTCTCTCTTCTTACAGTTCCCTATGACACCCAATACTCAGTTTTAGAAACTGATTACGATGACTACGCCGTCATCTGGTCTTGCTCATCTCTTGGAATTGTCAACACTCGTAAGTTTTTTTGTACTTATTTCTTTCATTTCTTCAGATTTTGAAAATACATATCATACATTGCAAACTCCACATCACGATCCGTAGAACCACTGGCACCGGCGTAAACTCATATTTTATGATTTTAATCCATTTTTAGAAAATGAAATCCAATTTTTGAGGATGACTCCCTCCTTAATCTCTCGCATTTTATTTTTACAAAATTTCCAAGGAATAGTCTTCTTTCAACACATGAGAAACGGGTTTTTGAAAAACAAGAGATCTATGCGTAAGTTAAACAGCAAAATTCCCTCTAATTATCGAAGCTGTCAATCGCGTACTTAGAAATTTTCGTGTGTTAACTTAGATCCCACTCTTTGCCCTAAGAAAATACTAGCGTCACTAGATTCCTAAGTGTGATTTAATTTGGCACTCTGGAACTTCTCGTCAGCTCAGTGGCATTTTTTGAAAGTTGGCAAACTAGAACCGAAATATATTGAAAAATAAAATAATTTCCTACCACACTCAACTTTTACGAGGTAAAACCCCACTGTGGTTTTTTTAAAACTAAAAAAAAGTGCTCGACAGTTTCTTTATAAGACTGAATTTGAGCACCAACCACTTACTTTGAGCATATTCATGATCAGTTATTGGAGTTGCTTCTGTCTTGCTACACCCTAGTAGAAGACAAGGATATAACATACTCCTGGCAACATTGAGAGGATTTCGTGCCAGTAAATATCTCTCTCGTGAATACGTGTCATCCGTCGATAAAAGAATGAATAAGAAAAAAATTTAGCAGCGAGTTAAGAAGTTTTCAAAGGTCACGTTGCGATGTGGAACAGAGGAAACGAAAAAATATAGGTGAGAAATGCGGTGGAATGGTATTTCCACCAAAAAGAGAAAAAAAAAATCAAAACAAACCCAGTCAAAGACATGCGAGTCTGAATGAGATTCTAAGGAATGCCACTCTGGTCATAAATTTTTGATCCTGATTCCTCTCAACCCTCTCCAGTTCGAGCGTGGTTCAACGAACCCGCGAGATGTTGTCAAACTGCTTTTAAAATTTCCATATTCTCATTTGAGCCGCCCACTGAAAAATAAGTGTGTATTATTTCTTTCTTTTTCTTACGTTGGGCAACAGGGAGTTGGCTCCCACGCTCAAACCTGGGAGGTGAGCTTCTCTCGGGCTGTTGAGTTCAAACTGCATCTAAAACGTTGAACATGCTAGGCATTAAATTAATACAGCCAAACGTTGCAAGTTCTTAATATTTTTCCAAATTTACGCCGAAAAATTCATCATTTTACACGATAAACTGGCAACTTTAAATTTATCATTATTAACATTCCATCCATTCCGTATTCCCGTTTGACAGACTAAACTCGTCATTAGAATACAGTTCTTTCTCCGTTTCCTCTTTCCAAATTAGGAAAATAAGTGATCATTTTGTGAGAGACCTTTTACGTTTATGAGCTTTGCGTTCATGATGAATTTAAATATTCAAACGTTCGCATTTGACTCTTGTGGTGACGAAGTTGATACTCGGGGCTTGATTTTAAGCTTGAAAGCTTAAAATCAAGAAGAAGATGAAGATGGATGTGTAAAACCGTATCTCTCCGGATGAACATTTTTCTAATTCCTTTGTTCCGTTTAAAGTCCCGTTAAAGTCTTTAAATAATGTTACGAATAGTTTCCAAGATCAGACATGCAGAAAAAAGAAAAGGCTGCTGAAAAACCCTTACTCTCATCTCTACATGATAAAGTGCGCGGCCTTTTGTCAGCGTGGGCGTCTTTTGATGTGATTCTTTAACATTCGAGATTTCAAAAATTTTGCTTCAATTGTGCTTAATTCAACATTTATTAAAGTTCAAGTTAAAATTTAAAGTTCTTTGACAAAACCAAGGTTATTGAACTTATAGACATTATAAATTCAAATAATTTGCATTATTCATACGTAGGTGCCAGTTTGTGGTTCTCGGGGAATATAACTTCGATGACTTGAACATTCTGTTAACATACAAAAAAACGTGAAGGGAAAATAAATGAAGTTTCGAAAGGACTTTCTGACGTTCAAGTTCAACCAAGTCTAATCAAGTTGTGACTGTACACTGAGGTAAAAAGTTCGGGAAAAGGAACTGAATTGCGGACCTAGTTGTATACCCAACTTTTCCGATTCAACACGGAGAAAAAAAACTCGTGCGTGGGACCCGAAGTTTAGGTCATATGGATCTCTGAAGTTTTCAGATTGAGCATCTGAACACTTTAGGTCTAGCTGCCGAGGTTCGGATCACACATCTGAAACTTCAGTTCTTACGTCCGAAGTACTTCAGATGTGAGAACTGAAGTACTTCGGATGTGAGAACCGAAGTACTTCGGATGTGAGAACCGAAGTACTTCAGATGTAAGAACTGAAGTTTCAGATGTATGATCCGAACTTCGGCAGCTAGACCTAAAGTGTTCAGATGCTCAATCTGAAAACTTCAGAGATCCATATGACCTAAACTTCGGGTCCCACGCACGAGTTTTTTTTCTCCGTGAAGGAACCGAAGATCTTGGTCAAAGGAACCAAAGTTCGGTTTTTCTGACTGAGAACTTCGGTTACCTTACTCGAAAAATACGGAGTTCCGTATCTTTCACCAAACTTTCTCTCTCACTGTCAATATTTAATTTGTGTAAATGAACTTTGGATTGGAATTGGGAAAACTGACTTGGATTTGATGGAGCCTGAACTTTGAAAAGTTGGCTAAAAAGTTTGATCATGTCCGATACGTTAATTTTTAATGAGTGGGGTGGTAATAATTAAAATGGATTTAATTGATGGTCGAATTCGAAAACCGCGTATTAGCATCACAATGTTACAAAATCTCCGACCGCGTTTCATTTTTCTAAGAGAAATGATTTTTCCTTGGAATTTTCTGCGATTTATGTTTGAATACGCGAAGAAAAATCACAGAAAATTGCTAGAGACACCACCGGTTGGTTTTCTTCTTTTTAAAAAATAAAACTTGATCGAAATCTCACAACGTGGCAATCGGAGACATGCACTTTTCAACTTTAGCCATCGATTTAATCCATTTTAATTATTCTCATTTCATAACCATATAGTCCATCCCAATATCTTAATATTTAATTTGAAAAATAGAATGAAATTGTGAATCAACCACTGTACTAATTGCGAGGGGCGTTGGTTCATTTGAAAGGTGTTGTTCTCAATGCTTCGGGAAAACTATAAATTATTTTCTGGGGTTCGTCCCCGATTTTTAAATCCCTAAAAACTCATAAATTGGATGAGGGGGAGTGGGGGTTTTTTGTTTTTTGTTTTTCGGAAAAGTTTAGTTGCTACGCATCTTACTTTACTATTTGTTGTATTTTTATCAGCTGTTTTCATTCCACAATCATCATTAAATGAGGTTACCTCCAACACTCAACTGCCGTCAACTTACATTTTTCTTTTCCCGCGTTTTTTTTTACGCTTTTTCATGATTGGCTCCATCTTTTTCCTATTTCGAATTTGTCCTCATTAAGTCAATAACCTCCAAGTTTTCATTCTCATTTCCGATCAGAACGTTTCACGCTGTTAGTTATTTCCTTTGCAATGTGCATTAATATGTATATTGTTTTACGCTATTCGTTATTTTCTTTTCAATGTGTAATTTTTTAATTTAGTAATTGAACTTTTCAGTTATGATTTTGTTAAAAGAATAATAATTTTTAAACGTATAATTTTAATTTTAAATTTAACAGTTGTTATGAGTGAAATTTTCAATGACCGAGGCGGTCGTCCTCCAAAACGTGGTCGCGTTTTCCAGAATTCTTCGCATCTTCGTTTAGTGAAGCAAGAACTTAACTCTATCATTAGTATAGAAAATCAAAGTTTCATTTCTTCATTTCGGAAGTATAAAATTGATGATCAGAACTTTGATGAAAATTTTGTTACCCAATTTTAAGTCGGATCAATGAATATTATCATTGTGATGCTCGCCATTTTCAGGGTGAAATGTCAAATGGTCATTTTAATAACTGCTGCCAAAATGGCTTAATTTCTTTACCGAGTATTCGGACAAATACCGATTTGAAATCATTATTTTTATATTCTCCGAATTTCATAAAGCATATCAGAAATTATAATAGTGCTGTTGCTTTTGCCTCTTTTTGTGCAAATCGAATTGATATTCCGGGTGATGGACCTTATTGCTTTAAAGTTCAAGGATCCATATATAGGTTAGGTAACCACCTTCCAGATTCACATAATCCTGTGGAACGAAGCTACCAATGAAATTAAATATGAATTAAACTAAATAAACTTACAATTTTTGAAAATTTTTTTATATTTATTACATCAAAGAAAATATTACGACCGATTCAAAGACAAAACAGAAAATTAAATGAAAATAAATAAAAAAAAAGACATGTGAAAGTGAAAGGTGTAGAGGAAAAATAAGGGGCTGCAAAGCAGCCCCATAAGCCCCTAGTATATATTAAAACTGAAAGTATTGAACACAATCAAACTTTTTAGCCAACTTTTCGAAGTTCAAGCTCAATCAAATCCAAGTCTTTTCCCCCAATTCACACACATTGCTTTATTGCTTTCCCCGTCGCTCTGTATACGAGACTTGATTGGACGTATTATGCTGGAAGGAACTATATGCATATGGTTTGGGTGTGACATATATCGTTTCTTTTAGCACAAATATGTCCAGTTGTATCGTCCTGGAGACACGTTAAACCTTTTATGGCATAGCGTTCTGAATTCGTAGCAACGCTTTTTTTAGGTTTTTAAAAATTAAATATTTCCTCTGTGGCATGATTTTGCGATATTTCATTAGTTTTCTCTTCTTTTGAATAATTAATTCCCAAAAATTTTAAAATTTTGAAAAAATATTCGGTACCCAATGCTTTTTATGCACGGGAAAAATTAAATTGCTGATTTAACAATTCAATTGCTAAAGAAAGTGACTGCAATGCTTCAACCTAAATTTTACAACAACAAAATGCTACTTTAACCACCCCCGTGGTTGAATTAACTTACAATAGTAGTTAAAGTAGTATTTTTTTTTTTTGTAAAATATACATTGAAACATTGCAGTCACTTTTTTTTCGCAATTTCATTGTTGAATCAGCAATTTAATTTTATCCGCGGAACTACAAAATACACTAGTGTCCCTTGGAATCTGAGATCCAAAATCAATTCATGTCATAAAGGGATCGTTTGAATCAAACTTGACCGTGAAAAAATAACCATGTCGTAATACATTGTAATTCCGTTCGACAGAACAAGCCTGGGTGCTGACCAGACAGAAGCTGCCATCCGGCACGACCCTGCAGAAGGCCTACGGAGTCCTGGACAAGTTCAAGCTCAGCCGCAGCTTCTTCTTCAAGACCGACCAGGAAAGCTGCAACTTGGCCGAGACCATCAAGACCGACCAGGCCGCCAAAGACGGCGCAGACAACGTCGTGCCCGAAGTCATCGCCGCCGCCAGCGAGGTTGAGCCGGTCAAAGTGCCCGCCCCGGTCGCTGCCCCACCCGCCGCCGCCCCCGCCCCCGTAGTCGCCGCCCCCGTCGCAGCCCAAGTCGCCCCCCACCACGACCACAAGGAAGGGCACAAGGACCACAAGGAGAAGCCCGTCACTGACGCCAGCCACCACCACCACCAACACCAGACCCACCACGTTCACAAGGACGCACCACACAAGGACTCCGTTCACAAGGACTCCGTACACAAGGACTCCGTACACAAGGACTCAGTACACAAGGACTCCGTACACAAGGAAGTCTACCAGCAATTCCCAAAACACTAAATCCCACCTCCTAGGGGTCAATCAACCATCGCAACTGAGCTTGAAGAAGTATTAGGGTGAGAATCTTACAACGTTGATCAAAAAAGGCTCAGTTGCCCCACCCACCTCCCTCTCAGAAGCGCTCACCGAACGTTGGGCATCCGTTCCCAGGATGTAAGTCAGTCGTTTTGAGTTTCGACTCACGGTCTGAAGAGTAGTCTCTTGATTTGCACAACTTCTCAATTTTGTCTTGCTGATCTCTCGTCATTTTTGACCTCATTGCAATCAAAATCTTTGTACAGGTGCGGGTTACGCACGTTGTTGATCGCTGAAAAAAAATAAGAATCAAGACTTAGTAAAGAATTAAGAGTTTAGTTGTATTTACGATGTAAGTCGATATTAACTTGTTCATACGTCAATGACACTACGGATAGGACGTTTTCCCTCGATCCCTGACAAAGAATTCTCTCAAATTTTGATATCTTTTTTACAGGAATATTTATTTATTGAATAGTAAGGCTTATGAGTTTACTTAATAGATTAAGTTTCGGGTCCATTCGGAACATGTGATATGCTTAATTGCAATATTTTTTTTGCAAGCCAACTATAATTTTATGCCGTCTTTGCCATAAACTTCCATAATGTGTGCCATGTATTATGAAATACATTTTTTTTCCTCCGTGAGTTGTTTCCGTTCGATTTATTTTTCCTGAAATCCTCAGATTTTACCTCTTGACCACCGTATACATATATGTTTTTCGTTTAAATGACCAGATCTACAAGTTGTATGCAATTAAATTCGCTCCAAATGTGACAGTTTCATTATCTTAATGGAAGTTGTGAAACAAAATTCATGCAATATGATATTAATATTAAAGAACAAAGAGGGGGAAATTTATCCTTACCACTTTTTTACACCTCGAAAGAAAATAATCTGCTATTGTAGACGTTAGCAACTTATAAAGTTACATAGAGTTTAAAGTTGTTTCAGTATTCAGTTACTTCGATCGTCAGTACTATATTATCATGCTAAAAATTGAGGCCTTGGCTGCAAAAAGGGCATTTCTCAGTTGCGGTGTTTCAGAATGTTCAGTGCTAATTTATATTTTATAGAGGAAAATATTGAGTGAATTTTCTGAAATTTTACGTTGTCAGCATTGTAAAATCATGAGGAATATCCAGTAAAAGTTACAACACATCGCACATTCGCTATCATCACGATTGCGAAGATTTTGAGACACCACAACCGAGATACACCCTTTCTGCACTCAGATTGCAACCAAACACAGTTTATTTAGTACGTTTTTGTGCCCTGAAATTCAACTAGTGTGTGTTTACGAAGAGGTAAGTAGCTCGATTTTAGAATGTTGTGCCTGCAAAATTTAAGCCTTTTACATTTACTTACCAATGTGGATCAGTGCTATAATTTTGATAAAGAGGGAGCTATTACTGACAGCATCATACTTCTCTTTATAGGATATGCATGACTTCGTTTATCTTCAAGCAAACACTTACTCAGTACAAATACAGTCAAGATCATACTCATACAAGTTATTTTACTTTTCATCTATCCAAAAATAAAAAGGAAAATGTAAATATGTACTAAAGAATATACACCTACGTAATAAAATCAGGAATTATCGTGAGCTAAAACATCTATCTGCTATTATTTTCAATGTGTTAATGGTAGAAAATCCCTCTGTAACAAAACGGGGAAATAGTCTTGCGTTTTGCTACCAAATTTAGACACCCCATGATCTAACGGTCTCGACGTCGTGTCCATTCAACTCGCTGGGTATTAATTAATTTATTTAAAGCCGTTCTGAATTTCAGCAACCGGCCTTTTATGCATTTTTACCCCTTAACGTAGCTCAAATCATGAGTTCATCTAAAATACAAACTTCCTCAAGCTCTCCGGTTTTTTTTTTTTTTTTTTTTTTTTTTTTTTTTTTTTTTTTTTTTTTTTTTTTTTTTGGGTTGCTATTTATGGTTAGTTAGTTATTTTATTCATAGTCATTCAGCATCCTAGGCTATTAACGTCTTTACAAAGCATTTGGAAGATGGGTGTATGTATTGGAAACGGGCTCAGGTGTGTAAATCTGCACAGCTGATCTAAGGACTATTTTCTATAAAATTCAAGATAAAGTAATGACTCTATACGATAGTTAGCGGAAGTATCCATGAAATATGTATTCATATATAACCTTGAGCAAGCACACGGCTTACAAGATGGTAATTTTAAAGAGTGTCACATAGTGCCAGAGAGCGCTATGAAAGTTGGTCTTTGCATGAGTATTTTGTAATTAATGTGGATTTTAAAGGTTGTTTCCTCTGCCTTTGAAATGACAGCTGGAGGACATAAAATATTGCAACATCAGTAGACTTTAAAATCATGGATTTTAATTAATTAAACATGCTTTAGTTATCTTCACCAAGGGCACAACAAATGTCTGTTGTAGAAAGATTGTAGAATATCTGACGTCAACAAATAAATATTATTTTATTAGAAAACTCTCCTTATTGGCGCAAAATGTGGAAGAAGTACGAAACAACTCAATTGAAATTAATACAACCTCATTAATTAAATTAATTAACGATTTAACGGTTGTCTCCCAGTTTAATCTCGTGTTTTTGAACATACAACCAGTAATACTGTTTTTAAATTGGAGGAAATGTACCCTCTACTGAAAATTCCAACAAAACATAAAAAAAATTAACGCACCAATTTCTATGTTAGGAGTAACTCTTATTACAGATATATCATTTCGAAAATTGGTTTCAAGCCTATCCTTTGAGAGATATATTGTATGAAATTTTATGATCGATTTGAATCACAAAAATCCCTTGCAAGAAAAAAAATTAAAAAAGTTCTCGATTTTCCTGCTTAAAAACCATCCACGTTGCTTAAGTGAGAAGAAAATTTTGGAGAATATACCATATTCCTTGAATTTCAGATTATGAGGAAGCGTCCTTAAATTACATGACGCACTTTTTCGGCATTTTGAACCCCCTTTGCCCCTTGTAACGCTTTTGTGACGGGGGACGCAATATGTATCCTTTAATACGTAAAAACAAAATGGTGCAACGCCCTAGAGCAGTAGGTAATTTATGAATAGCTCCTAATACCGCATAAAGGAGAGCGTTTAACTTGCTGGAAAGGATAACCCCTTGAAATCCTCAAATGAGAGTAAATAATTGGTTGGATAAAGTGAGATACAGATTCTCATTCTCATCGCCGTAAGAATATCGCATCGTCCACTAAACATACTCTCTGATAAAGAATGAGTATACCTGACAAAATGAAGGCGTTTTTGCCCCCTTAATTATTACTCACAGTCCTCACTTGCCCATCCTCGTTCATGTTAGTGTTCCCTGATCCGTCGTTAGTTTTTAATCAATTTAGTTTATAAACAATCAACTATTGTTTTTTATAATACCTAAAATAATATACCGTTGGACCACTGCCAGATTTAAACACATATCTTAATGAGACTAATAAGAAAATGATCCTGTGGAGGATTCGTCTCGTCTCGTTTTAAAAGTGAGACTCAAAACGGATGCTCAGAAGTCAGAAGAGTATTAATTTAATTTTCTTGAGTTGTTTCAATAATTCAAACCAACATATCGCCTTTTTTATTCCTCAATTTTTGTGATACAGAAGGAAACAAATTGACACAATAACATAAATTTAAATTTTATGTATAATACAAGGAAGTCAACATTGATGCCCGATCTTCAGTTAGGACTATCTTCATGTGTCTCATGCTGATGACTCTAAAAACTTGGCAGCACTGTCAATACTCCATTTAATCCATTTAATCTATCGATTTTAGCTGCCTATATCTAAAATTGACTGTTTTACATACATTTAAAAGGGGAAAAGCCGTGCTGCCAACTTGCAAGAATCGCTACTGATGGGTTACACTGAGAGACTTTAACGCACGGTTAGAAAAGTAAACAAACAATTAATATCACCCTTGGAGGAATTATTCCTGGTTAATTTTGCAGAGATTAACTGTTAATTGATTGTTTCCCATTCCATATATCCTCCTTTAAATAGCTTGAGGAAGGATACACGTCCTAGCAAAAATTTATACCTCCAAGTAAACTCGTACACTGGAAAAAAAACATCATTGGATCTGGAGTCCAGACTCTTAAAAACACCGACAAGAAAAAGTACTCTTGATTCAATCAGAATCTAGCTTAAATCAAGAACCAAGCCTCTTAATTTAAGCGGATTTCGTTTTGATTCAAGCAAAAATCCGATTGAATCGAGAGTATTTTTTCTTGTCAATGTTTTCAAGAGTCCGGACTCTACATCCAATGTATTTTTTTCCAGTGTAACTTGTATTTTACATATTTCAACGGATTTCATTTCGGGGTGCTCCAAAATCCGGAAATATCTAAAGCAGAGTACATTTTTATTCAAAACTTAAAAAAAATATCAAATACCGATTCATTGATCCTCACCACAACCTCCCCCCCTCTCCGTCCTTCATCAAAATTTTTCTAGATCAGTGGCGTGGCGTGAACGTTCGATTATCGATGTTTCCCCATTTGAAGCTGAGGTAAAGAATCGATTATTAAGGTGTTCGTTGCGAACGCCATGTTTATCGATCCTTTTTCATAGATTTAAATGGCAGATCAATCGATATATCGTAAAGCACGCCACGCCACTGTTCTAGATCCGTCTTTCGTTGAGCGTACCTAATCCAACTTTTTCAGGATTCAATCAGATTTAAGCTTAAATCAAATGGAAATCCGCTCAAATTTAGAGGCTTGGTTCTTGATTTAACCTCAAATCTGATTGAATCAAGAGTATTTTTTCTTGTCAATGTTTTCAAGAGCCCGGACTCTAGATCCAATGTGTTTTTTTCTTCCAGTGTATTTTACAGATTTCAACGGATTTCATTTCGGGGTGCTCCAAAATTCGGAAATATCTAAAGAAGAGTACATTTTTATTCAAAACTTAAAGAAATATCAATTACCGATTCATTGATCCTCGCTACAACCTCCCCTCCCCCCCTCTCCGCCCTTCATCAAAATCCTTCTAGATCCGTCTTTCGTTGAGCGTAATCCAACTTTTTCAGGCTAAATCGACTTGTTCCGATCTCGGAAGCCGCGAGACCGGAAGCCGGGCGGTGGATGTGCGACTAGCGGTGAGCGATGGGCCTGGTCAGCGCTGGGGCGTCGCTTTGGTCCTGGATGTCGCGCGGTGTCGCGGCGTCGCGGCGGCTGACCTACAATTAGTATCCGTTACACAGCGAGTCAGTCGTCGTAGCAACTCGGCTCACAGACCCGAGAAACCGCCTCTGCGCCCGACCCGACCCCGGCCGGCGGGCTCCCCGAGTGTCAAGTGCACGTCGCATCCAGCGCTCACATGTGACTCCCCAGTTTTTTCGGCGACCGCCTTTCGGTGAAGACCATCTCGTCAGTGTCAGTGCGGTGACGGAAACGGAGCCAGTGACCGCGACCTGCCCCTCCGAGAACTGACCTCTAGGTAGGTTTCTTTCTCTTTCGCTTCGCGCTAACCTCACCCGCGAGCATGAAAGGTGGCGACGAGTCCTCGCTTCCTCTTCATCGCCGGATTTTGGCAGTAAATCCTCCCTCCCTCCCTTTATC
The DNA here is from genome assembly GCF_918797505.1 of Bemisia tabaci. Lineage (NCBI taxonomy): Eukaryota > Metazoa > Arthropoda > Insecta > Hemiptera > Aleyrodidae > Bemisia > Bemisia tabaci. The sequence continues at coordinate 93,155 of NW_027311765.1, forward strand.
CTCCTCCGAATTGCGGATACGTAGTTTGAACCCACCGTTATCTCTGTCATCTTGAACAAAAAAACGTCCATTAGTTGGATTGAGCTTGGCAGAAAAGAACCAAGGCTTTTATTTTTATTTTTTTAAAAAAAACAAAAAGGGTTCACTGGAATAAAAAACACATTGGATCTAGAGTCCAGACTCTTGAAAACATCGACAAGAAAAAGGACTCTTGATTCAATCAGATTTAAGCTTAAATCAAAAGGAAATCCGCTCAAATTAAGAGGCTTGGTTCTTGATTTACGCTTAAATCTGATTGAATCAAGAGTATTTTTTCTTGTCGATGTTTTTAAGAGTCTGGACTCTAGATCCAATGTGTTTTTTTCCAGTGTTCTACACAATGCAAGATGCTTCATGTGTCATGAAGAAAATTTTGAGTGTCAAAATATTAAAGTTTCATAAACTGCAAGGGATTTGTTTGTTGATTTATGACAAAACCCAAGAAAGCCACAGCTGCAATAACGTTTAATTTTTTTTCTTATTTTATAATAACTTAGCGCCTTAGAGGCAAAGATAACGAGATCGATTGAGAAAAAGGAGCCTCGTATATAGTATGGTCTCCTCTCAGATCTTCAGTTGTGGGTTCAATTCTAAAAACGGTACCAACCACGTGACGATGCTTATGAAATTCCTCCCAGCAACTGATATGCGCAATCTTTGCCAAAAAATCTTATAAATAGTGAAAAAAACTAATAAATATTATGAAACTTTTTCATTAATATGTATTCAACTTTTGGGTAAAAATATACTCTTTTTTAGAGCATTGCGACAGTATTTTCGAACTCTGGGGCACCTCGAAATGAAATCCTTTGAATGATATAAAATAGAAGTTTACTCTAAGGTGAACATTTTTGCTGGGGCATGCACCTTTTTGTATATTATTTAAAAAAAGGCTAGAAAGTGGGAAAGAACCATTTCACAGTTAATATCTGCGAACTTTACCAGAAAGAATTCCTCAAAGAATGAAATAAGTCGTTTGTTTACTTTTCCATCCATGCGTTAAAGTCTCTCAGTGTAACCCGTCGCGTCGGTGGCGATTCTTGCAAATCAGTAACACGGTTTTTCTCTCTTTAAATGTATGTAAATCAGTCAGCTCTAGGTTAGGCAGCTAGAATTGGTTTATTAAATAAACTTAAATGGAATATTTAACAGTGTTGCCAAGTTTTTAGAGTTGCTACTGTCACTTGTAAGCATGGGCCAAACGGAGAATAATCCAGGAATGTTGACTTCCTTGCATTATATAACTTTAAATTTATGTTATTAATTCATTTACTCACCTATGTATTTACGTGTTATTATATTTTAAATCAGCAGCTAAACCCAAAAAATGGATTCCACCGTGACCAGAAGTGTTTTTATGCTCCTGACAGCATCAGCATATTTAGGAAGAGCTCAAGTGCCCTTCTTCGGCCCATGTCCTGATTTGCAAACAATGGTCCATTTTGATATCACAAAGGTAAATACTCCTACTTTAAAACTCTTTAAGATATTCCTTTATGGAGCTCTCAAAAAAAAACCACGATGATGTCAAAGTTCTACCTATCGAGGAAGATGTGTCTCAGTTAGAAGGATCCATCTGCGCGTGCATGCTACCATGAATTCTTAATCTCCAATATTTATTCAAGATTACGAATTAAGTTCGATAAGGATAAATTTAAAGGTCTGTCAAAAGTTTGCAACGGGTAAAAGGGTATGAAAAATCATACTGAACGTCCAAGCATCCTTGTTTCAATCTATCGCCGTATTTGTTTATGCCGCTGAGTAAGTTTAATCATCATGCGGCCTTGTGGGACTCAAGATTACTTCAATTAAGCGATTATAGCATCGCACTACGATGTCTGTCCGATTCAAAACTTTGCATGATATCTTTGATGAGTTATAGCCGACGAGCCTTGTGGGTGTGGGTGCAATGAGATCAATAATATTTAATCGTGCCACTCGATGGTGCTTTATTGCTTGGTTGAGACTGTTTCATGGTTCTTCCTCTTTGGACCATTCCTTAAGCATTCCTGAAAGCTTTAAAAGTATATAAAAAAGAGGATATACTTTCAATATTTGTAAAATTTTAGACAAAAAATAATTGAAAAAGCATAATATGCTTTTTTATTATGCACTCTTAATTTAGAGTAGGTCTATCGAATCTTTGGAAAAACAAGATTTTTGCCTTTTTACAGTTGCAATTTTTATCGTGCACCTTAATCTAAAGAAAAAAGGGAAGACAATTTTCTCGCGGCTTATATTGACAAAATAAGTTCGTGTTAAGTAAACAAAATTACAGTGATGCAGAAAAAAATGTATTTAATTTGAAAATTGTAAGGTTTACAGTTTTAAAGACGGACAATTTGTCACTTACTACTGGAGTCAAGAATGGTTGCCATCTGGTATGCGATAATGTATGAGAATTATTATAAAATGTTGGCCGTGCGGTTCCAGCATTTCCTGCTCCATTACACCATTACGTAGATTTTTTTCTCTCTTAATCCAAACGAAATTTTTGGTCTTTGTCTCCTTAATAGACATTCTTTTAAAATAATTTACGAACATCTTCTCTAGAACATTTATTGCATAAATTCACTCAATCAAAATTTAGAGTCCAATATCTTTGCGATTTGGCGGCGGCATTGACGTTGCAAGTAAGAATAAAAATCGGCCAAACGAAGAAAACAGAGAAGATAAGCATCACTGAAGATATGGAGCTAAAATGAAGGAAAAAGTGTTTTTCACGATGACAAACCACAATTCCAACATCACCACTAATGACAGGCAATTTATGCCACGGTTAAACCAGTTCTGCTGAAGAAAACCTTCCTGAATGCTGAATGAGCATTGTGTTAGAACTACTGCTCTGAAAAGAGATGGTGCCGGAAAATCGTTAGTGCTGTGATTTTTTATCGCACTAACGTGTCATCATGATTGAGAAGGGGCTAATGTGAATTTTTATGAGATTAAAGACGCACGATGGAAAATTTTGTATTTAAAATGATTATTTACGGAGAGTGATACATCATTGTTTTCACAAAAATAAAGAGACCTCATTTTTTAATTACCATATCTTCCATGCAAAAATATCATTTTCGTAGAAAATAACCCCTAGCCCGGCCTGGGTGAGTGCCGGCCAATGCTTCAGTGGGGAGGCGTGAATGATCGATTTATCGATATTTCCCCATTTGAAGCTGTAGTATAGAATCGATCATCAAGGTGTTCGCGCGAAAAAGGATCGATAAACAGGGTGTTCACAGCGAACACCCTGTTTATCTATCCTTTTCCGTAGGTTTAAATAGCAGATCAATCGATACAACGCAAAGCACGCCACGCCACTGCAGTGCTTGTATCTTGCATCATTGTTTATTTCTGTCTTTCTTTACAATTATCAAAAGGTGCTGAATAAACAAAGGACCACTGAATATGGTGCATTTATAAGCATAATATTACATGTTTCTACATCAAAATTTGACATAAAACCGGATTTGTGCGGTAAAAATTATTGAAAGTGAAAGCTCAACAGAAATCCATCGAACTCACACAACGTAAATCCACATGGTCAATGAGCCCAAGTCTAAAAGGTTATCCAATACTTGCTGTGAAACTGCGCTTAATTTCTTTACCGTGCGTTTAAATCTCTAAATCTACTGCGCACCACCCGTTACAATACGTTTCAAACGATAAAGGAGAAAACTGTGGAAGAGGAAAATGTTGTCTAAAAATAAGCTGCATACTACACAATTTTACACCTGGTCAGATTTTACTGCAAGTTTAGATCTCGATGTTCAATTATCTATACCTACAGCGTCATTTATGATTAATTTGATGAATGTTTCAGTATTTAGGACGATGGTACGAAGCAGAACGGTATTTTGCAGTCTTTCAGTTTGCGGGCAAATGCGTTACTGCTAACTACACGGCCGGAGATGATGGCGTCGTTAATGTTGTCAACTATCAAATAAGCTCATTGTGAGTAGCAATTCGAAACCTCGAAAGTAGATTTTAAGTAACTGACTAATATGCACAATAGGACTCGGAATATACATAGAAAAGGTGATACGGTAAAGTATAAGGATGAGGGATATAAACGGTTCAAATAAATAGTTTTTAAAAATGGCATCAGCGGCGCGGGCAAAGTCAAATCGCATTTCTCGAGCGCCAAATTTACAATTCTCTGACTTTGATTAGAGTCCCTTATACAGTGTCCAAAGTCCCTTCCACCCCCTCTAAAATTTTATCTAATTGATATTTTGAAACGAAACTTTGGGGATGTTCATCGATCAATGTTAGCTACTTTTGGGGCCCCCCAAAATTTTCGGGCCCCCCCGTGGGGAGGGGTTGCGGACCCCAACTTTTTTTTTTCAAATAGCAACCCCTATCTTGTGATACCTCATTCGAAAGAGCATAAAAAACTAAGAATTTTGGCGCAAACCGCAGATCAATATCTTAATTTTTGACCGAGTTATGATAGGTCAAAGGTCAAATTTGACCTATTTTCAAAAAATCATAACTCCGGTTCAAATTATCGTAATGAAAAAAATAAAACGGGAAAATTTACCAAATTGTAAGCACTTTTAAGTAAAAATCACAGAAATTACTTCAAACTAATTTTAAGGGGGGTTTCGGACCCCCAAATACGTCAATTCAAAGGTCATTAAATTTTCCCGCGAAATAAGCCAATTTCCCCCAGATTTGCCTCCACATTAGTTCAGTAAGGTCAAAATCAGTTCAATATTACGTTGGCAAGTCCCCAAATTTCGGGAAAAGTTTAAAAAAAAAAAATTTAAACGGTCAAATTTAATCACCTTAAATTTCGTTTTTTTAAACTTTTCCCGAAATTTGGGGACTTGCCAACGTAATATTGAACTGATTTTGACCTTACTGAACTAATGTGGAGGCAAATCTGGGGGAAATTGGCTTATTTCGCGGGAAAATTTAATGACCTTTGAATTGACGTATTTGGGGGTCCGAAACCCCCCTTAAAATTAGTTTGAAGTAATTTCTGTGATTTTTACTTAAAAGTGCTTACAATTTGGTAAATTTTCCCGTTTTATTTTTTTCATTACGATAATTTGAACCGGAGTTATGATTTTTTGAAAATAGGTCAAATTTGACCTTTGACCTATCATAACTCGGTCAAAAATTAAGATATTGATCTGCGGTTTGCGCCAAAATTCTTAGTTTTTTATGCTCTTTCGAATGAGGTATCACAAGATAGGGGTTGCTATTTGAAAAAAAAAAGTTGGGGTCCGCAACCCCTCCCCACGGGGGGGCCCGAAAATTTTGGGGGGCCCCAAAAGTAGCTAACATTGATCGATGAACATCCCAAAGTTTCGTTTCAAAATATCAATTAGGTAAAATTTTAGAGGGGGTGGAAGGGACTTTTGGGACACCCTGTATTGATAGTTAAGATGCACCCCCTCATGGAGTCACAAAAGGGAATAAATATTTCACAAATTGAACGTTTTTCGTAATCTTTGATCGGCTCATTCTTAAATTCCTTTCTCCGTTCCTTCTCTCATTCCGTTTGTTCCTTATCAATCCTGTAATTCCTCGGTCCATTCCAGATTATAATCTTTGCAATTGACGAAAATTCAATATTTACTCCCATTTGTGACACTGTGGAGGGCTAAAATAGGTAACCAATCAGAAATGGATTCACATTGTCTTAACTCTCAGTGTAAAGGGACTCTAACTTTGATCAGTTCGCAAGAAGTCAAATTTTGGAAATTTCGGTTATTCTTTGCAGCAATAAATACAAAATCAACCCCCTTACCTTTGGTTTAATGTGCATTTTTCCCTACCCTAGGGCGCATTTGCCCAACATTGTCAATCACATACCTGTTTTGTGACTTCTCAAGTTTTTCTCTTAACATAGGCAATCCTCCTGCAAATGCTCTTTTGGGCCCAAAGCTTTATGACCTAACCTCAAAGTACCGACATGCCCGTAACCCCCCCCCCTCCCCCCATACAGGTATTCTAGTTCATTTATCGTTTCACAGATCCAAAACTCTCCGAAGCTGTGAAGCACACAACAATATCCAGCCTCCAGGCTTCACGTTGAAGATATTGTCAAACTCTAGCACCAGCTCTATTTCTGAAAACTCCGACTAAATGTCATCATTATGTCGTAGACACGGTTCCGAGCCATTCCCCCGACTACCGGGAGAAAGTTCAGTCTCCTCTTCTTTCTGTTTGCATTCAAAATGGGCTTTTCGGTGGGTCACTCGGGCGTCCTGCTCGTTCCACTCCGCGCTACCGGAACACGAAGTTATAGCGTGACTCTATTTTCTCCTGAGCCCTGGAAAACATGGAATTATACGCAAAACAAGGCTCATCGAAAAGTGCAGTTACGCTCTTATGCTGATGGAGTGATGACGAGAGGGAGAGTGCACCGAATCCGTGCTCTATGAGCCCCAATTAAATGAACCCGTGTTTGTTATGAGGAATATGCTCCTTTTTATGAGCCTTGAAACGCTTGTATTCTTATATGCCTCAGGGTTCATTTAAAAACGGATGTGTTCCTTTTTAATGGATACGGGCTCAAAGCTTTATGATGTTTCGGGCACGCGGATGCGACAAGTCGAGTGACAATGCTTTTCGGTGCCGGCGATAAAAAAAAAAAAAAAAAAAAAAAAAAAAAAAAAAAAAAAACCGGGAGTTCACTATCGGTTTGGGTCGTTTTAGAGTGGAGTAATGTTGGAATCGAGTTTAATAGAAAAGGAACTAAGTCACATCAAAAATCGAGAAAATAGGCTTGAGATTTCATTTCTCCTCAAGCCCCAATTTAAGAGGTGATGAAGCCCAACGCCTAGTTTCATATTTGAAATGTTTTCTCAACTTTAAATTTTTGACAGGAGACAGAATTTTTCTTACTATTAAATTTGAAAAAGTAACAGTAACAGGATTTGTTATGTAGGCTTCAAAGGAGAAAAGGACAGATAAACTTTCGAACATCGTCATAGGCTATCACGATGCAGAAAAACTGTCTGCGGATAGAAAGGGATGCAAACGCAACCTCCTCAAGAGGAGCCAGGCAATGGTCTTTCAGTTTTTAAAGTTTCTAGAAACCCCGAAAAAATTATTTTAAATGAAGCTAAGCGTATTGCTACAGCTTTCTGAAACGGTATACAAAGTCATGCAGAAAAAAAAGACACTTCTCTCAGTCATAACTTAGAACGATTGGCTTATTTTTTCTATCAGTAGTTTTAATTATGAGTTTCAATTGTTTATTTAGACACTTTATAATGATTTAAAATATTTTAAATGTTAAAAAGTGTCCCTCAATTATTAAAGGAATCATTCGAAATTTTCGAAAAATACTTTGAATATCGATTTTAAGAAATTTTAAAAATAAAAATAAAAATAAAAAAATAAGTAAATTGCATTTTAAGTTATCTCCCTAATAGCACGTGTACTTATATTAAAAAGAATAAATTCTAAAGCTGAAAAAATGTAAAATCATCACAAGGTCTAATAGATAGTAGAAAGAGCCAGTGCCCAATAACACCCGTTTAAGACTGATTATACCAAAACGGCAAGTTATTTCATTTTCGGTGATGCATTACGTGCAATCATGAAATAAGCGGTGAAAACGATGACCGAGGTAAGTGCCATAACTTTCCAAGCTTTCGTCGGTCTAGCGTGGTCATTCGTGTGTTAATAGATATTTCGAGTTTCTACTCACTGAGCATGATCGAGAAGATTCACTTTCAAAACCTAGGAACTCAAACGCAGCGGGGGGACTTCGTGCACACCATTACCTCCTCAACTTTCAAAAACAAATCGCTTGTCGTGAGAGGATCGAGGAAATCGGATGAATAGACTGCATTGATATAAATTAGGTGTGTGAAATCTCAATTTTTCAATCGAATTCGATGACTAAAATTAGAGACTTCCTTTGAATTCATTTTTGTCACCTATCACTTGTTCTGCAGATCAGAATCCAACTCAGATTGCCTCGGAACTTCAGTTGAAACTTCAGGTCTCTCTCATAGACCTTGAAATGCACTCGAGTATGAGACTAAGCGTCTCTCGTGAGACGTGGGTAGTTTCAAATAATTGCGCTTCAGCTAGAGTTGTATATAGCAAATGGGTAATTTTTATAGGAGGATTATAAATAAAAAAGCGGTTAGAAATGCAAACAAAATAATATGAACTATGCAAAACGATTATGCGGTTATCGGAACTTGGCTGTTTTGAAAACGCCTTCGAATGCGGCGTGATACCTCACGCATTCCGGAGAGTTCAAATAGTTGTATCATTGCGCCGTAATAATGTGACGGAAGATTAACATGGAAATAGCCTCCATGCACGCTGGGCTTGTCGATTTCCTTTGACATTTTTGCAGTGGTGAATGCATAGCTGAAGTGGGCTCCAGCTAGAATTGTATTCCGCAAATTGGTGGTTTTTATACGAGGATTAAAAATAAACATAATAATAGGAACTTTGCAAAACGATAATCCGGGTATCGGAACTCGGCTGTTTTGAAAACGCCTTCAAATGCGGCGTTATACCTCAAGCATTCCGGAGAGTTCAAATAGTTGTATTATTGCGCCTTAGAAATGCAACGGAAGATTGAAATTGAAATAGCCTTCATGCACGCTTGCCTTTTCGATTTCCGTTAACATTTTTGCAGTCATGAATGCATAGCTTAATAATTATGGAGGAGGAAAACGAAAATAATTAAAGGTTTGAATTGAGTTTTCGAATGGATTGTAAGCCAACTGGTATTGATTTCCTGCGTAATTATGATATTGGATATTATTTTAACCCTCAATTCAGTATTCTCTATTAGTGTGATAGAAGAGAATAAATAAAAATTCGTCAATTTGTATCATCGTTGGAAGTTTTAGAGAGTTCAATTACATAAACATATGAGGACTTATATGTAACAATGGCGGATGTGAAAAAATACCTTTTCGAAACACATTAAAAAACTGTTTTGGCATCGAGAAAATTTTGAGAAAATACTTGAGATGCGATCCTCGAGATCTGTACATTATGCCAGAGCCAAACGTATTAAATTTTTATGCGAACAAAACAGTTTTATAAGCGTTTTTCGAAAAGGTAATTTCATGCATCCGCCATAGTTACATATAAGGCCTGATATTGCAAAGAGAAGTAGCCCATAAACTTCTTGTGTACTTCTTTCTGCAGAAGTTGCGCTTTACCTGATGTATCAAAAATGTTTGACAAGGTATCGATTTTAAAAAAAAAAATTACATTTTTAAGTAAAAAAGTTACATTACTTTTGTCTCCTCTTCCTTCCTCCGGTTATCTATAGGTTACTCGACGGTTTCGAGTAGCTTTGACTGGAAACTTCACCATTAAAAACTCCTGTTTGCATGCAACCACAACAACACCAATGAATGGGTGCAACATAATCGATCCAATGCAGGAGTTTCTTAGGTCGATGAAATTAGGAACAAAAACTCTACTCCACCGCAGAGAGCGCGCTGTGCTCTCTCCATCCACTTCAAGACTTTCATAAAACAGCACCATTTCTCATATTTTTCATGGGGAAAGGGATAAAAAATGGAGTGTAACTCTAATGATAAAGTCACGATCAACAAATATACTTTATTCGGTAATAGTTTTGGTACTTTTTCCTACATTGAGACATCACTGTTGCTGAAATTTTGTCTTCAATATTTTCCAATAAATAATGAATATTAAAATTTATTCCCAGAGTGCATTATCATTAATTGTAAATTATTTGTGTTTGATTCCAGAACAGGCATTCCATCTACAATAGAGGGTCAAATTTCAACGGATAACAAACAAGGAGCATCAAAACTCTACGTTAAATTTCCTGGATTACCCGGTGAGTCTATTTGAGGTGCATTACAAAGAGAGCTGTATGAAGATAAATACCTACCTTGGAGGCCGGAAAATCACGGAAGGCTGGAAAGTGATCAAAGGGTTGCGGCGGAATAAAATGCGCGACATCATATCTCCGATACCAATTGACAAGATGGAAGACTATTTTAAAGATTTATTAACGGAGAGGCGACCCGAGTTTCAAGGCGGAGTCATAGGCACTAAAGAAGATTCCAACGTGGAGATCCAGCTCCAAGATGTAGTGAAGGCTGTGAGGGAGTTGAAAACTCGCAGAGCTCCTGGACCTGGGGGTATACCGGCAGAGTTGATAAAATGTGGCACCGGTAAACTATTTGAACATCTTCGGAAACTTATGCAAGACTGTTTGCATGGTTCCGAAATACCAAAGGATTGGAAGGAATCTTGGATTACTCCCAGTCATAAGAAAGGTAGTAAACAAGATTGCGATAATTACAGAGGTATATCGGTCACAGGAACCTTGAGCAAGGTCTATGGTAAAATTCTCAAGGCAAAGGTCGAAGAGTTTTGGAGCGGCCAGGAAGCCGAAGAACAGGCTGGTTTTAGAGCCGGTAGGTCTACCGTCGACCATCTGTTCACCATTACCCAGGTCATCGAGAAGAAAAGGGCGGTCAGCCAGGAGCTGCACTTGGTGTTTGTGGATCTTCAGAAAGCTTATGACAGCGTGCCGTTAGTGAAACTTTGGGAAGCCTTGGAAAAAAGGGGTTTTAGCAAAGGACTTGTGGGGGCAATTAAATCATTTTATAACGGGACTACAGCAAGAATTAAATGTCGTGGAGAGTTGTCCGGAGGTTTCTTCGTCACAAAAGGGCTAAAACAAGGCTGTTGTTTGTCACCAACACTATTTAAGGTATACCTAGAGCACGTGTTAGAGGAATGGAAAAAGAAGGTTGCAGGAATGGGCGTTCCACTCCTTGATGGGCAGACCCTTTATACTCTATGCTTTGCCGATGACCAGATCGTTGTAGCTCAAGATGAGGAAGATGCAGATTACATGACGCGGAAGTTGGTCGAAGAATATCGGAAATGGGGCATGGACGTTAGTGTGTCCAAGACAGAGAAGCTGGTCGTGGGAGCAGCGCATCAACGGCAAAGCATAGAGCTTGAGGATGGACGGCGCATCGAAGAGTGTGATGAGTACAAGTATCTCGGTGTCTGGCTTGATCAGGATGGAAGGATGGATAGAGCAATTAAGGACAGGATCATTCAGGGCAGGAGAGCCATCGCGATGCTGAACGGGGTGCTCTGGGATCAGAGCATCTCCAAGGCAAACAAGCACCGGATATATGACGCCATCGTTAAAAGTATCGTGCTCTATGGTAGTGAAGTGTGGCCTTTGACGAAAAGAACGCAAGAAATGTTGAGGGCAACTGAAATGGATTTTTGGCGGCGATCTGCCGGCATTTCGAGACGGGACCGTGTCCGTAATGAGAGAATTCGCCAGGTGATGAAGGTTGAGAAAGATATCGTGCACGACGTCATGTCCAGGCAGTTATGCTGGTATGGACATGTGCAAAGAATGTCGGAGGAGAGGTTGCCCAAACAAGTTTTGGATTGGGTACCACCTGGGAAGAGGCGATCATAGAACGCCAGAGTGCGTTGTAAAGCGACTTTATATATATATATATATATATATATATATTACAAAGATAACCTGAGGCAAAGATTTAATTCATATTATAAATAAATATTAGCAATTTTCCTATTAATCCAGGAACTTGTGATGAACAAATAAAAGTTATATATCTGTCAGAGACAGCGTCAAACGGATTTATCTGGTCAAATTAATTTATCTGGTCAAATTGTATAGAGGCGAATTCTTTGGTTGAAAGAAGAATTATTCCCTAAATAGACAATGTTCTGCATTTGACTGCATAAAACTGCATTTGATGCATTTAGTTGATGGACAAAGTTTTAATAGGGACTCCCCAAACAGTTAGCCAATATAATATTTGGCCTCTTATGAATTAGTCATTCAGCACAACAAATTACTGGTCAATACTAACTTTAATGAAAATTGTCCAGGTGTTCTGATTGGTTTATTCGATGACTTGGGCCAAACTCAGCACTTGACCTTGACATTTTGATGGAGTATTTTGATAATGTGACACAGGCTTTTCACTAATCCTTGTTCTCTTTCCAAGTTCTCTTATAATTTACCTACTAAGTCATTGATGTTTTTACCTTCTTTTTTTTGCTTAAAATTGTTTGATTCCTAACTACTCTAATTGTGTGTTACAGTGCCCATGGACGCGCCATACTGGGTTTTGGACACGGACTATGATAATTATTCAGTTGTATGGTCTTGCACAGATTTTGGGATTTTCAGTGCACGTATGTAAAACAAAAATAGTTACATTATTAGTCATGTTTTATTTGAGTAAAAAATAATCATAAATTAATCGGAAAAAACTCGCTTCACTGTTGCAATGAATGGATCTAGAAAATTCAAAATGAGGAGCCACTAAGATGTAGTAAGAATTGAGCACTTTGAGAGATGTTTCTCCATCAATATCTCACACGAAAAATATTTAAAAAATGGCGAAGTTTTTTTCTTTGTCTTGTAAACTTGTCAGTATGGTCAGCGGTATTGTTCCATAGTCATCAAACTTTTCCTTATAATATAATCCCGTTCTTTATATTTGATTACCGAACGAAAAATACTCACTGAAAAAAAAAATTTCGGTGTATTTACTAGGAAAAGTTTAAAATTACCACGAATTCAGGGTTCTATTTGATCCCAGTTTTTTCTTGGTAAAACTACCATTTGTGGAATTGGTAATTTTACCGAGAAATTTCGGTAAAATTATTGACTTTCTCGGTAATTTTACTGAGCCCCGGTGAAAACGCCAATATTTTTTATCGACTGTGGTAGAATTACCGAGATAAAATGACAAAGTTACCGGGAATTGATTACCAATAAAAGTGGTATTCTTACCTGAAAAAAACAGTAAAAATACCGGTTTCTAGGTAAGCTTACCAGTCTGTCTTGGTAAAATTACCAATAATTGGTAAAAAAATGAGATGGTAAAGGTACCAACAGACCTTGGTAAAAACGCCGAGAATTTTTTTTCAGTGCTACTGATTGTGCTATCTTTTTATTGAGTACTTCTCTGTAGTTCTCTCGTTATTCTTTTTCACATTTTGAGCTGTCTTTGCACCGTTATAATCCTGAGCCCTTTTTGCAGGAAATGCGTGGATATTGACTCGATTGCCAGAACCCTCCATAGAAGTAATGGAAAGAGCGTATGCGGTTGTCGACAGAAACGCGGTTAGCAGAGCTTACTTCATAAGAACAGATCAACGTAACTGTCCATCTGCCGCTGATCTTGCCATTGGGAGATCTAAATCAAAACACTGACTGGTTAAAGACTGAGCGCCTAACCCACCAATTTTTCCACTCTAGAAAGAACTCACTAAGTTCTCTAATAGTTGTGTGCTGAAGCGAAATTGCAGCTGCTTTTTACAAATTGATCCTCGGTTTCAATCGAGGTTCATAAATTTGGAGAGAACATTAAAACTGATTTCCACCGCATCTATGAAATATGAGATCTAATTTTACAGTGCAAAACCACCATACTTGAAAATATTAGAGATCTGTGACCTTGATAGATCAGGTGAATGTCTTTTCGCAGTTTGCTATCGAGAGCACGCTGTGGACAGTTTATCGCATGTAAGAAATGTAAAAGTGAAAATGAGCAGTATATTCCGGATAACATGGCATATACACACATTCTGAATAGAGCTAAGAATACTTCAACAGTTACTACAGTCAGAAGGAAGAATGAACTGAACACACGCATGTTTAAATTGTTATCGGTTTTTTTAGGTTCACTTTGGGTAAAAATGTGTTAGAAACTCGGAAATGATTCTTTCACATTTCAGTTCGATTTTAGTCAATTATGAACACAAACATTGGATGTTAAAATTCTTCGATTGGGTCACAAGGAGAAAGTTTACTGAAAAACGTTTATACTGTTGAGTGAGGCGAGATACGATACAAAATTTTACGGTGAATACTTTTCAAGTTTGACTTATCTTCAAGGAATCAGAAATAAATATTTATAACACCAGAAGATTCGTCTAAAATCAGACGTTATAAAGATATCGGTGACAAAGCGGATTTCTATTCCTGATTTTCTAATGTAAATGATTTGTGGTCTATCATACAGTTAATGGGGATGAAAAGGAGACGTAAAAGATTGAAGATTCAAGTGTAATCTTCACCTGCAAGGGCTGGACGAAAATAAACCCTGAATCGCAAATAATTAGAGAGCGTTTTTAAATATTGTTCCAAAGCTAAAAGAAAGTGAAAGTACAAATGTACCTCTAAGATGGCCACGATGCAGCGTTTAGGCAACATCTGAGGATTTCAAAAGCAAACGCCAAACTCCAAAACTTTTTTGAATGCTGCTATCCTAAAAATTAGATTGTCTGTATGGTGACAAACCCCTATTATTATCTGTTACATTCGTATTTTTACTTTCTTTAAATTGTAAAAGAAAAAGAAACCAAATCAAATTATCGTATTTAAGTCACGGTACCCTTTAATTGGATGAACAAAACCAAATTTATGGTGTTTACCTGTGGATTTAGAAGTAAGTGTAGTTTTACAATTTATTGTTTTTGTTCACTTGTTTTTAATAAAAATTTCCATGTCGAAAAGTGTGCATACATTATTTTCCTACAAATGTGAAAAATCCAGAGATTTATTTTGAGGACATTTTAATTTTTCAGGCTAACTGTGACACCTGAGTTCAGGCCTTGTCTCAATTTATTAATCCAAAGTAAAAGGAAAAAATTAAAAACCACCCGTTTTCCGCTGCCTTTGTTTCTCCATTGCTCCTCTCCGATAGCTCTCCTTTGCACCTAGTACTGATAATGAAATCATCTTCTTCGCTGGACCAACAATAAGCCCGTAAAAACTCCTGCAAGTATGCAACCATACAAGCTCTACCGAACAGGGGTAGCATACTCAGCTAAAAGCAGGATTTTTATAAGGCAGCAAACAACGTATTCCATTTTCAGTTAATGTGAGTGATATTGGTAAGCCAAGTGCTGACTGATACCATGTTTTTGAACATTAAATTAGAATTTGAGTATTTGTGGTACTAGAATAATTGAAAAATGTATTTCTGCATAGGTAATCTAATTTTTGCCAATCAATGATTATGTAATTAAGTAATGGTGGGATCAAGAAATGAAAATTCAGAGGTTAACAAAATTTCTGTATTTAGTAAAGGAACTTACAACCAAATGACCAGTGATTATGTTACACAGGAGACGAAGGCCCTTAAAACATGGAAATAAACCCTGGCTTAAAAAGAGTACCGAATTTCAATCTCGAAGAGCTGATCAACGTTAAAACACCGCAAACGAGATAGGAACGGGGTTTGATAGTTTCACTGCATTCTGATTCCGTACCATTCAACTATTAATCTAAACTTTAAATTCATTTTATTAGAATTTTTTTTTTTTTTTTTTGGGGGGGGGGGAGGTAAAATGTCACTGTTTTTCTGACTGCACGTAAAAATCAGCAAAATTTCGATGAGAATTGCACCCTCGTCTTCTGTAAAAAGTATAAATTATTTCGGTCGATTTTACAACTTCGAAATAGACTGTCTTCGTCTCGAAAACGACGATTTCTTGTGAAGGATCGACGATGGTATCACATGCTCTCTGAGGATTGATTTATATTTTAGAGACTTAAACGCTAGAATAGGAAACCGTAGCACGGGGGGATTCCCTCCATTGCGACCTCAACTTTTTCAAAGCATGGAAGTTTCATTCAGAGGAAAGCAGTGGCATCATCGTGTTCCTCCGAAAAGTTTATATTTAAGAAAAATGCTTGAATTACAAATCCCTGACGCGTGTACGAGCTTTATTAGAGCGAGGACCCGCTTGCCAACCAGTTCGCCTTCAAAACTTAAACAGGCAATTTACGTGCCTCCGGAGCAGTAACATAGTTGCTTGTTGTAGTTCGGTCTCTGGCTACGTTTAAAACGCCCACCGATTCGATGGTGGTACTCTAGAACCTCGGTTTACAACGTTGCAGACTTCCTGTCATACTTTATTTATTAATGAGAAACTACTCGGCGTCAATTTTGCGAAACTCCTATCATGATTTTTCTTCTCTGTGCGAAGAAAATTCTGCGAAAACTTCGAGAAATGATGTTATTTTGCCTGTTCTCGTTCAAAAAATTAAATTAGAGGGGACATTTTAAAAATAAACTTTCCATTTTTTCAAAAAAAAAAATGCCTTCTTACTTTGTGTATTTCAACGAAAAAAATTAAATATCTTTAGAAACAAACAGGGTTCCTTCAAAATTTTTATGTTTTTTGGATTTTGTTTATTAATTTATTTCATTTGTACTTGACCTCCTCTTTTCCTCCCCCAAAAAAACAACATAACCACGAATTATGCAAAACGTATAATTCCCCTAGAGGTAGCGAAATCAAACAAATAGAAAGTGGGACCATCGAATATTCCTGTTTGGTAAGCACGTGAGATCGTTAGAGAAAATTAAAAAATGCTCTCCACTTAATTAACTTTATGAGCTTTTAAGTTTTTCATGTGACAATATCGGTATACTAGAAGTCGTATACTTAAGTATTTTCCAGAGGAAGTAGAATATTACTGCGCTAATGCTTAGGATAACTGATAAAAGATCGAGGCAAAAGTATCTGAAATAAGAAGTATCAGCTATGTATGGCCTCAGATGAGCGGCCCCACCGTGTTTTGCTACGTGTTCAACCCAAAAAACGGCTTCGTCAGGAGCTCGTCTTGTGAAATCATGCGATAAATCAGATAATTTCTTCATATTTTCAGCATACCTGTAAAGAAAAAATTAATATGAATTTTTGTGGTTTACAATAGTGTCATGAATATTTGCATAGACTTGAATAGAGAATTTGCAGGTGTTTTAAATTCTGTGAGTTTCATGTTTAAAATGATACTACTCGTACTTGTAAAACTGGGTACAAGGATATCCTAGGTTTCTAAATTGAACAATTATTGGAGAAAATATGACAAAATAACCTAATCTGCTAAAATATATGTGTTAAAATGGAAAATGCCGCCAGATGACGTCAAAAGGCGGCACATTTTCTCACTTTTAAATCTGTTTTTCTCCTATTTCCCATGTCAAAAAAAATTATGCAAAATACAGCGAACTCAGCTCTTCAAGCACTTTCAGATGAAGCGATAATATTTCTGGGTGCAAATTCTCCAAGAAGTAGATTTTACAAACTAAGTTAAAGGCGATTAAGGGTTCAAATCAAACTTTAATATGAGTGCATGTGTTTTTTTAAAGTCAGCCAAATTTCCTCAGCAGCCAAAATATGTTTGCAGAAGAATCTGAATCAAAACTTTATGCCTATTCTGCCATGGTAAGGGCAAAAACGTATGAGCCCTCGGGGGTTGTCAAATCTGCCGTGCTAAGGAAGAACGCCGTATGAACCTTCAGGCGTTGACAAATTTCTTATGATAAAACACACATTTTCTAGTAAACGTATGAATATTTTCCGTTCATTTTTTTACATAATTTTGTTCGTAATTTCACCTAAAGTTCCTGAAAACTTAAAGGAAAAATGGACCGCATTTATCAGAAAAGAACCAAGCCACATCGGCTGTTGCCACATTTAACTGAGGTTTTTAATTTTCTACAAAAGAACGTTTGTGCGGATTTTTTGAAAATTTCAGGGGATCTGCCTTGTAACAGGCAGAAAATTCACTGAAATTTTCAAACAAATCCGCTCCACCGTTTTCATGTAATAAATTAAATTGCCCAGTTAAATTTGGCAATGGCTGATGTGGCTTGGTTCCTTTCTGCTTAACGCGGTCCAAATGTTCATAACTTTCCTCAAAAATAAACATTTCATCGAGGGTTTGGCAACTCTCGAATGTACATACGGCGTTCTTCCTTAGCACGGCAAAAATTTCCTTTGAAGAAACTCAAATTTTCAGAAAGACTTGTGACTATATTATTTTTTCCAATTTTTCAGAGTTATGTATTCACAATTGAGTCTTAAGTAAGTGAAACTTTCAAGGTGAAATAGTGAGTCCCGCGTACATTTTCTTGCTATCATACGAAGAAAAATGTTTCGCATCGATTGGTAAAAATTCATATCTACTTGCGACGAGGACCGATTTTACTGGAATAAGAAGTTGTTAACGTACTACATACTAACCTTTTATCGAACAATACAGCTTCGACGGCTTGTTTGACTTTCACAAAAGAATCTAACTCCTGAGGTCGGAGGCGAACTCCAATTCCTGCGTCCACCATCTTTGCAACGTTCACCTCTTGGTCTCCAAACCAAGGGACGCCTACCAGTGGTACTCCGTAGTGAACTGTTTCTTGGAAGCTTTGACATCCTCCTTGTGTGATGAACAATTTTACCTTCGGATGTGCTGGAAAAGAGGTTCAGTAATGTTGGCTCTCATTTAAAAATTGTCGGCTAGCTATGTGCCCTGAAGTTATAAATGGCAGCATTCAAATTAAACGTAACGCAACGCAATTTGGTAATTTTCGGTTCCTTCCTTTCTTTTGACTGGTGATAAGAATGGTTTGAAAGTATTTTCTTCTACAAAAAATATTATTTTCCGATTGAAAATATTTCATAATGCAGGAATTAAGCTCATTTTTCATTTGAAACACCGTACGCAACGCACGAAAGACTGAAACCAAGGAATTTTCAGTTCATCGAATTAGGTATTCGAGCTTGTCATTTAACAAAAATGTAGAATAGTGAGCCTTTGACTGTGTTCCAATTAAAGGAGCAAATGTGTTCAGGTTGCTATTAAGCTAAGTAATGCATGAATATGAGTGCTAACTGCACAGAAAAATAACCTACACAGTAGGTCTCAGCGCTAAGGTTGTTTTTTCAGTGTGTGTCTGTCATAAAAGCCACAAAATACATACCTAAGACTTCTTGCTGAGGTATCCACTTTTGAGTAAGGATATTAGTTACTTTTGATTTTCCGACTCCCTCCTCATTTTTTGAAATTTCGGCATCGTCCTCCCATTTCCAAAGCACTCGGTAACCCTCCGGCAGCTCTCTGAAAACCCTCAAGAAGTTCGACAATGCATCTCGGGGTAGGTTTGCACTTCGCATGTTACTGCCGAGACTGAAATAAATTACTCCTCGCTCTGCCCCGTCTAGCCAATCTTGCAATGTCTGCAAACATCACAATCACGAAGCTTAAAATTGATTGAAATCGTTTAAGAAGAAAAGTGGTGAGCCAGACCAGATTCTCGAACAAATGCATCGTTCAAACTGCATAACCGCACTCAATAAAGAATTCGCTTACAAATTTTCTATTGCCTAATCTGCGAGTGCTCAAAGAGTTGATTTTTCAGTATTTTTTATAATTTTTTTCTGATCTAAGAAATAGTTTTAAAAATTTAAAAATAGATTTAAAAGTGAGGAAATACACCTACTAGTGACGTCATTTGGCGGCTTTCCCATTTAAACACTTGCATTTTAACAAATTAGATCATTTTGCAATTATTTCTCTGATAAGTGTTAAATTTAAACAAAGGGTGTCCTCGAGTTCAGTTCACTCAGTGGTCTCCACTTACGCACAAACTGAGTTAAATTTCAAACACCTGTAAATTTTCTATTCATTAATTAACATTTTCTAGTCATTGCAAACTACGTAGAATTTGAGGGAATGAAGAACGAATTCCTATATTTTTTGCTGGACTTCGAATCAGCTATTTGTTGCCAAAATATTACCATTGTTAATAGTAAGCTATCAAAAAGAGCTTCACCTCAACTAATTTGTTAATTATTTAATTATTTTATTTACCAGAAGTACAAAGATACTATAGTCATATAGGTATACCTTGGATAATTTTGTTGAATTTTTTATGTGAAGCGGCCCAACTTCGATAACATTGGGAGTGATAGGCCTCGGATAGTAATACAGGGCGTTTGAGGTTATCATGGCGAGACTAATGTTTCCCCAGCACCCTTCGACGAAAGCGTCTCCATCTGGGCCATAAGTATCTCGAAAATGGGCTTTGGCGGAGTTCTCAACAACATTCTGCAGTTTCGACGATATGTAGTGATGCGTAACCCAATTTTCCAAACGCTCCCATAGACTCATTTTACCATTGAAGGCGCTTAGCATTGCTGGAGAATATGATAAATGTTTTATGTTCCCGATGGCATCCTCGTTGAAAAATTCGCCTCCAGTCATGGTGGCCAAAGAGATTACAGGTTTGTTTCTGGTCAAGAGACGAGCCAGGCCTACCCCGTACGGAATGACAAAAGATTCAACGATCACAACGTCGAATGATATCTTCTCATCTTGGACGCGTCTGTAAAAAATCGAAATATTGATAATTTTGTTAAAATAAATTTAAATCAAAATTGAATACGTTGCTTCAAAAAAACGTATCCGTCACTGAAAAAATTAAAGTATTGTTTCATTGCAACAAAATAGATTTTTAGGACCACGCGCACCTTTAGGTTTTTTGTGTGAGTGCTCCACTCCAAGGTCTAAAAAAGTTCATGTTGCGAAAGTAAACGATTTTTTAATAATGTTTCTATTAGACTGGCTGGATGCAAACTAATATGGCCATATTGTCAATGCATACAAAGTGACAAGATGTATCAACTCACTTAAGAAACTGCTGGAAAGTGTCACTTTCAAACATGTGCCGCACCATCCCTGCCCACACTTCCAAAAATGGTATCCACGTAAGTTGATTTGAAAATTGTTGCTGTAAATGAACGCCTTTTTCTGTAAGGCTCTCGTGAAAATACTGGTACAGCCATGAAAAATCGAAGTGAGTGTAATTCTTCTGCAGTCCCTGTACAAAAACAATTGAATGGTATGCGCCGATAGGTAACATTAAAAATTACATTCCTACATGATCTAAATCCGATAGTTGACCCCTAACAAGTCATAACGTGTTCTAAAGGCTGTTCTTTAATTCTCAGTCCGTGATTTCAATGATGAACTCGCTTGTGTTACATTTTTATATAGATATAAAACAGAATCGCAGATTTATGAGTGAGCACATTTAGAGGCTTTATAAATTTTTTTAATCGGCAGGTTGAATTCCAGCGAGGGATGGACAATTGCAATTTGACCAACTCATTTCCGGAAATTTTTGTTTTCGAAGAACATGATAGTCTCATCAACAAATAAAGCAAAAATTGCCTGTTGGAGGCTGCACGTCGAATTTTAAAATTTATAAAAAAAAAAAAAAAAAAAAAAATAATTTGAGCCTCACTAGTTGTCTCGAAAACCTATTCTTTGGAAGCTATTAAAATTGAGGCTGTAATGACAATTTATGATTAAAACATAGGATAGCCTATCACTGTAAATGACAAATAGTTAATGCAAAACGATCATTCTTTGTCCATGATTAAGGTAAAAAAGCTCACGTATTCAATTCTATCTAAGTTAAGGAGACTTGAGCCTCCTTCGGATTCCCCATGAAGTAAAGTTTGACATATTTTGACAGCCCTCCCTCCTCACCCCAATGGGTACACTTTATATTGAACAGACGAAAATCAACAAGCATTTTACCGGCACTGAATCTGGGCTCAAGAAAAAAACGTCGTGACCTTTTTTCACCAGAGCCTCTGTCAAACCCATCGCAGGGAGTTGATGACTATATGATGGAGTCGGTTGCAGTATCAATACTCTATGAGAAAAAACAGTTGTGCTGAAACTTGTAAAAACTATTGCTAATAAATTTGCTGTTTTCATTCTTCACTTTTATGGTCAAATCGAAACCTGAAAGTGAAATAAAAGACGTGTTTTTAGTATATTGCAGTCCATACTCTTGTAATCAATGGTAGGCGAATTAACATCGTCAAAATGATTCGTTGATTCAGGCAAAATGAAATTATTCATTTTCACGTTAATGTGTGTGGTGAACCTCCAGAAAATAAACAAATTCTGCCTTTATTATTACTAAACCCTTTAGAGAAAATAATATACTGGTATTTTTATTACTGACCTAACTGAGCGAATGATATTTGAAAAAAATTATCTCAGTATTCCCTCCTAAAGAGATTTTTTTTTTTTTTTTTTTTTTTTTTTTTTGTAAGAGCATTATAGCCCTTAATACTTTGAACTTCTGAACTTCTTTGTCTTTACATTCGAGAACATGAATACTCTATATTTTCTTGCTGCATCAAAGTATTTCAACGACGGTTTTTCTTACTTAGTGAGTGATTTTTTCCTGCTAAAATATTCTCTAAGTTTCATTCATGAACAAAATGTCCAAAAGTATTAATGCATAAATTTAGGGATGTATAAAGGTTTCATTCATTCGCGGCGCACAATAATTGGGAACCAATAGGTGACTTGAAAAAAAACCCTTAAATGTGTGAAAATACTCACATTTACTCGTTACAAACCCTGTAATAAGGTTTTTTAATTTTACTTGAAATTCGAGTATACAAATACCTGGGAGAAGACCGTCAAAAACTAACTGCTTTGTCCGTAATAACACAAATTTTCAGTTGAGGGTCATGAGAAACAAAATATAAAAGGTAAACACAAAATGAACAAATCTAATGAGTGTACTAGGATTATAGACAGCGTTTTATAAGTTCTATCACACAGAGCGCTATTACGTCCTGTCTAGAAATCTGCAGGAGTGCACTGATCTATCAATACTGAAAAAATTTGGGTCTGAAAGTGTAAGCAAACGATGACGTAAAATTCGCGTGCCAAATGAGATATTTCTATCTTTTGTCGGAAGTGGAGAGTTTGATTGAAGAGTGCACTAGGCGCACTTAAAATGTCGATTATCTTATTCCGAAACATCGTAAAACACTTACAACTGTTCCAGTGTAAAGATACTTGATGACATCACCTTGGACTTGGCCTGCTCTACACACTGCGTCCGCGGGTAAGATCAATTAGCTTTCAGTGGCGAGGCGTGAATGATCGATTATCGATAGTTCCCCATTTGAAGGTATGGTAAAGAATCGATTATTAAGGTGTTCGCTGCGAACACCCTGTTTATCGATTCTTTTCCATAGGTCCAAAAGGCAGATCAATCGATACATCGCAAAGCACGGCACGCCAATGGGCCAGTGGCGTGGCGTGCTTTGCGATTTATCGATTGATCTGTCATTTAAACCAATGGAAAAGGATCGATAAACTGGGTGTTCGCAGTGAACACCTTAATAATCGATTCTTTACCATAGCTTCAAATGGAAAAATATCGAAAATCGATCATTCTGGGTTGTTCAGGAGAGGCGTGTAAAATTCTTGGGACACTTCATTGGTCAGTTCCACGAATTCATTGCGGAATTTTTTTGGAAATTGAATAGGCTCTTATTTCGAATTTAACCCACTTCAGTTCTTCCAGAGATTGGAGAGCAACGTTAATATAAATATGTAACAATATTCCAACACTTGACTCGAGAAAGAAATACTGCGATAACTAACTCGCAACGCAATATAAACCAGAAGACAAACAGCTGCCCTTTTGAAATCGTGGTTTCACTGCATGTAAAATGGAAACTTCACAATCACAATAATTCCTGAATGATCTCATCAAAATATTATTAATTAAATACCTTTTGCCCTTAAGCGGTATGAATCTAGTTTTTTGTCACCACATAATAAACTGCAGCATCTTCAGCCCATGGATGTAAATTAAAAATAAAGAAAATAAAAAAAAAAAAATAAAAAAAAAACTAAGGGATTTTTTCACCACTCCCATTTGTCTCCGTATCTCTTGAGACGTTTATGTTTTGTTGTTGTTGTTGTTTTTTTTTTCTTTTTTTTCTTTTTTTGTGAGCGTCACTCTCTTTGTGGTGAGAATTTTAATTAAATGGAAATTGTCATTAAATGAAATATAAAATAGATGCTAATAATGCAACTCTAGAAAATATTAATGAATTATGAGCTTTTAATCTTTTTACTTGAGCTAGAGAACATATTTGAGTAGGTAAGGATTTTACAGAGGATATAGAATATTATTGTAGTAATGATCAAAATAATCGATATGATATCGAGGCAGAAGTATGTGAAGTAAGAAGTATTGGCGGTATGTGGTCTCAAATGATCTGCTCCTCCATGTTTGGCCACATGCTCCACCCAGAAAACAGCTTGATCCTTCGCTCGACTTGTGAAATCGTGCGATATGCTAGACATTTTTTTCATGTTTTCGTCATATCTGTAGGATATAGAAAAAATGAATCTAAATCAGAGATATTCTTCATATAACCTTGATGTTGCACGTGTAAAGGTTAGCGAGGGTAAATACCCTCATTTACACTTAAATTTTTTTGTTCGAACCTTGTGATGATTATGCACCTAAATACTGCAGCAACTATTTTACTTCCAATCATTGCACAGATGTTCGGTGGTATTCAATATATTTTTGGCAGAAGTTGAATTCAAATGTGTATTTTACGAAAAATTAGTCCTTGCGACTCTCAAATTGTACATCAAGCATAAGCATAAACATTACCAATACAGTGCACATAGGCGTAGCTAGGGGGGTCCTGGGGGGGGGGGCCTGCCCCCCCCCCCCAGAAATCTCGTGGCCCCCCCAGAAAAACGGGATCCTCCATTCCTCACCCACCCCCCGCTCTTTTCACCACGAGAGGTGGTCCCATGCCCCCCCCCCCCCAGAAAGATTTCCTAGCTACGCCCCTGACAGTGCATCGAGAGGAACGATGAGATAAATCAGCCACACTCAAAATGCGTGAAGAGGCAGTTGCAAGGCAACATTTTTAATGCCGACGAATTTTAGTTTTTATTTCGAATCTATTACTTTCATGTGACTTTTGCATCGATGAATAATTTCATTCTCTTCGAACTTCAAGGAAAACTGAATTGTAACACAAAAACTTTCCTTGAAACCAAATATTTCCCCCAAATCTCAAAGAATACATATCAATAATTTATTTTGTATCAGCAAATAGACACGCACTTACTTTTTATCGAACAAAACAGCATTGATCGCCGTTTTAACTTTTTCGTATGAATTCAGCTCAGAGGGTCGAAGACGAAAGCCAACCTCTGCGTCAACCATCTTTGCTACGTTTACCTCTTGGTCAGCAAACCAGGGTACTCCTACCGTTGGAACTCCATAGTGAACTGTTTCTTGGAAGCTTTGACACCCTCCTTGTGTGATGAACAATTTTACCATCGGATGCGCTGCAAAGGTAATCCCAGTATTTTCAACATTATCACCATGGGTTCTAATTATTTAGAGCATGACAGTTTTCTTAAAATAAAGCTCCATTACAAAGGGACATTTTATACGTCCCTTGAGTATTCTATGACACAATTGTTTTCAGTTTCTCTTCGGTCTCCCCAAGAGCATTCCAATGTCGCTAACCTTGCAAACATGAACGAGTTTCGCATATCTTCCGTTTCTCCTCATCGCAGCTTCCATCAAACCGCAATTGCCCGGAAACTAGGACCGCACATCTTATCTGATAAAATCGTTCGCCCTTTAGACCGATTCTGGGGGGTTAGGCTAGACTAGTCGATGAGTCAACTGTTGATCTAATTTCTTTACGTGAACGTAGAAGAAAAACGGGGTAAAAAATCACTAATGTGTGATCAATTTTCAAGGACAATTCTGTAATTTCTCCCACGATTTTAAATAGATTAAAACGCGTAATATCCAAAATCTAAGCTCAGATTCGAATTTCTCGTGAAAAACTGATGCGATTTCATGCATCAACTTTTAGAATAGCGTGAAGGAAAGAGGTTTAATGACGTAAAAAAACACTAATGTGTGATCAATTTTCAAGGACAATTCTGTTAATTCTCATACGATTTTAAATAGATTAAAACGCGTAATATCCAAAATCTAAGCTCAGATTCGGATTCCTCGTGAAAAATTGATGAGCTTTCATATATCATATGTTAAAATAGCGTGAAGGAAAAAGGTTTAACGACGCGTATAGATTCTGTCATACTTCCCCTTTGAAGTACGCCGCCGGCCGGCGCTTAAGCGTTCGGTTTCGTCATGGTTTCGTCCCGAGGAATTCCTCACGATAAATTCTTATTCTTCCTCCTCCGCTGACCCACTGAGCACTACCCATGTTGCCACGTTGGATTCATATGCTCGAATCAGTATGCCTACGTTACGTCTCTTTCCTTCACGCTATGCTCGGGTATGATACATGAAATTGTATCAATTTTTAACGAGGAATTCGAATCTGAACTTCGATTTTGGGTATCATGCGTTTTAAGTCAATTTTTCCAAATTCGAAAATCTGAAATGACTGACGTGGCTTAAAATGCCATCTCGGCTCCTGTTCGATGGATTTTCCTGAAATTTGGTGTCAGGGTATGATACATGAAATCGCATCGATTTTTTACGAGGAATCCGAATCTGAACTTCGATTTTGGGTATCACGCGTTTTAAGTAAAAATTTTCAACTTCAAAAATCCGAAATGACTGAAGTGGCTTAAAATGCCATTTCGGCTCCTGTTCGATAGATTTTCCTAAAATTCGGTGTCAGGGTATGATACATGAAATCGCATCGATTTTTTACGAGGAATCCGAATCTGAGCTTCGATTTTGGGGATCACGCGTTTTAAATCGAAATCCGTCAAAATTCAAAAAATTCATAATTCGAAAATCCGAAATGGCTTAACATGCTATCTCGGCCCCTGTTCGATGGATTTTCCTGAAATTCGGTGTCAGAAGGTATTTTTCGACAGGAAACTCGAATTTTTAGTCCATTTTTTAAAATTCTCAAATTCAAAATGGCGGACGTGGGCTAAAATGCTATCTCGGTTTCTGCTTGTTCGAGTCTTGTGAAACGCGGTATCACACGGTATTTTTCAACGGAAAACTCAAATTTTTAGTCAACTTTTTACAATTCTCAACTCCAAAATGTTGGATGTGGCCTAAAATGAGCCCCGGTTCTGGCCTTCGTTTCTGTTCGTTAGAGCTTTCCCGCGGGATCAGGGGTACTTTTCGACGGGAAACTCGAATTTTTAGTCGATTTTTGAAAATTCTCAAATCCAAGATGACGGACGTGGCCTAAAATGCTATGTCGGCTCCTGTTCGATGGATTTTTTTGAAACTCGGTGTCTGAGGGTATTTTTCGACCGGAAACTCGAATTTTTACTATGTTTAAAAATTCTCAAATCCAAGATGGAGGACGTGGCCTAAAATGCTATGTCGGCTCCTGTTCGATGGATTTATGGCGCCCCCTTACTACATGCCTACTCTTATATTTCTGTACAGCCGCAAATTTAGGGTCAAGGGGCGCCTGACCGTCTGGCGTCTATGGACCAGGTGGAGTTTTTATCCCGAAAATTTACCTTTAGACGGCAATTCTCTTTATATTTTGTCTATGGTTTTTATGCCCCCCCCCCTTTCTCGCGGACTCTCTTTTCACTTTTCTTGCCTCCTTTTTCCTTCCATTTCCCCCCTTCTTCCTTGCTTTCACTGCCCAACCTTGTTTCCTTTTCATTTTTTCCCCTTGTCCTTTCTTCCCTTTTTTTCCCCTCTCTTCTTCTTTCGTGGCGCCCCCCAAAGGCTGGCGCCCGTGTGCGCCGCACGCCCTGCACACGCCCTAAGTCCGGGCCTGGGTCTCCGTCTTGTGATGCTTCCAAAACAATCTATCAATGAAAGCATGGATTTTCTGTGTAAATTAATCAAAATCTCTTCCTCTTAATTGTGCCGGTTTTTAGACGAAATATAGCCCACAAATGTACGCAGCTTTCTATCGTAGCGTAAAGCTAAAATTTAGCCACCTTTCCGCTCTCTTAAATCACCGTAACGAGGATTTCGACCACCAGCTCCCCAACGTTACATAATACTTCAACTCTTGCCATTTTAAGTGATTAAGAGGTACATTTTAAGTGATGCCCAAAGAAAATAATCTGTATTTAAGTTATGCCCTAAAGTTTGATGAATCTCTTTTGGGATAATTTAAGTACCAGGAAGCTTTCTGTTTTGAAAAAGGCCAAGAACTTTACAAATATTGGGAAATTCGCATTAATGAAAACGTTCAAAAAGAGCAATGCAGACGTAGGTAGACTCTCGAAGTTCATAAGAATTGGAGAGTTCTTAAAAGTTTGTTGAAAGGGGAGGACATTTTGTAGTCTCCCAGATGGAAAAAAGCCAAGTATATTTCAACCTTGTAAAATTTCCGATCGAAAGTTGTATTTTTACTCGGCATCTGTTGTGCCTTATGCCTTCTTTCATGAAAGGTATCTTGAAATGGAGCTCCGTTTTTTTTTTGTAGGGAACGACTAATGACTGGTAAGTACAGCAATCGAAGCAAGATGTGTTGTTTCTCAATAAACTATCAAAATATACATACCCAAGACGCTTTGCTGCGGTATCCATCTTTGAGTAAGTATATTTCTTTTATTTGACAGTCCAGTCACCCGGTCACTTGGAACCTCGCTATCACTTTCCCATTTCCACAGCACCCGATAACCATCTGGCAGTTCTCCGAAAACCCTCAAGATATTCGCCAACGCCTCTCGAGGTAATTTCTCACTTCGCATGTTGCTGCCAAGACTGAAGTAAATAACGCCACGACCAGCTCCATCCAGCCAATCTTGTAGTATCTACAACCATCAAGCATTGTTTTTTTTTGTTTTTTTTTTTAATGAACAAAATTAATATATCCAATCAAATTTTAGAAAAATTACAATATTTGGATGACAGCACGTATACTAGGATCCAAGTTAAGTGTGGAAGAAGAGATTTGTTCATTTAGAAGTCTCGTTCATTGCTCAAACTTGGATACAGGGTAAAGTGAAAATTTCTCACAGAAAAAAAGGAAGATCTTCAAAAACGCTCGGACTAGAAAATCATCACCAAGCGTAAACTTTTCAATGTTAAAAATGTTCTGATTGCGTCAATTTTTAGGAGTACCGATTCGCCGAAATATGGGCTTGAATTAATGCGAAAAAAACTCTCAATCTTCAAGCTAAATTCCTTAAAAAGCATCAGTTACAGCAATCCAAGACCAGGCCTCTTGGAAGATCATCAAAACGTAAAGGCAGTTGTAATCATAGACAGAAAAAGTGCCTTTCGAGACCCAGGTGCCTCCAAAAAGAATTCGACAGTACAACGAAGGTGCTAGGGTTTTTCTTAGCACGGCGGGATGATACAAATTACAATCATACTTTACCTTCGGTAATTTTTCTGGCGTTTTGATGTGGAGAGGTCCGACTTCGATGACATTGGGAGTGATGGGCCTCGGGTAATAGTAAAGAGCGTTGGAGGAAATCATGGCTAGACTGATATTCTCCCAGCACCCATCAACAAGAGCCTCCCCATCCGGGCCATACGTGTCTCTGAAATGGGCTCTAGCTGAACTTTCGAGAATGTTTTGCAACCTCGATGAAACGTAGTGATGCGTAACCCAATTCTCCAGACGTTCCCATACGCTCATCTGTCCAGTGTAAGGACTCAGCATTGAGGGGGAATATGACAAATGTTTTATGTTCCCGATTGCATCTTCGTTGTAAAAATCTCCACCAGTCATGGTCAGTAGGGAGATTACGGGTTTGTTCCTGGTTAGGAGACGAGCCAGTGCTACCCCGTACGGAATGACGTAAGATTCTACCGTCACAACGTCAAATGATATCTTCTCATCTTCTACACGTCTGAAAAAAAAATAATTAAAAGAGTTCAGTTTTATTGCAAGCTTTTTAATTTCAATTTACAGTTTACTTTAGGGGGTCCCCTGCTCTCACTGGAGTGCCAAGGAGCATCTTGAATTAAAAGGTATATTTAGAACTCTCTCACCTGAGGAAATGCTTGAAGGTGTCACTTTCAAACATTTGCCGCATCATGTCTGCGTACACTCTAAAAAATGGAATCCACATAAATTGGCTAGAGAATTCTTGCTGTAAATTAACACCCTCTGTTGTAAAGTTAGCGTTAAACTCGTACAACCATGAAAAATCAAAGTAGGTGTAATTTCCTTCCAGTCCCTGAAAAAAGTCAAAAAGGAATATTTGTTTGTGATTTTAAGATTCAAGAAATTACATTTTTTAGGCCACTGCTTGCAGATGCCGAAATGGGAAGTATACAACTTTGTCCATTTATCATCAACTCTCCATTATGTTATATATATATTCCATTATGTATATATGGTTACTCAAAAATGAAAATCAGGTAACTTGATTTCATTGACTGAAAAATAAAAAAACTTACCGGCACTTTATTAGGGCCCAAAACAAAAACGTCGTGGCCTTTTTTAACCAGCGCCTCCGTCAAACCCATCGCTGGCTGCTGATGACTATACGCTGGCGTCGGATGAAAAATCAATATTTTATGAGCAAAAATTGTCGTGCTGATATTTGCTAGTATGAAAATAGTAAATATGCATGCCATTTTCATTTCATACATTTTTGGTTAGAGTTGAAACTACCTGCAACGTAATTTACAATTTTAAAAAAAAATGTTAATAAGCGTCTTATTATATATATAATAAATTTTCATCAATTTTTCAAATAATTTGTAAACATTGCACACCTATCTCTTAAAATACACATGAATACAAGTCGCTTTTATAGTGCCCCCGGGCACTTTGCAACACCTAATTGCCATTCTTGTCTATCGAACCTTCAATATGACTCTCTTTTAAAATATGTGCCTAAAAATTGCCGACATCAATCAGAATCTCAAATTTTTTCCGCTTTCACGCAATTTTTTGTGATTACTGAAAACAAAACTTAAAAGATACGCGAGAGGAAGTAATCACTACAAACCTGTCAATCTCTGCAAGTAATAATCCGATAATGTCTTGTCCGACTTCTACGAATGGATATTCTGTGGATCGCGTTGAAAGTAACACCACAAATCCTAATTTATAAATTTTTTACTGTTCATTTGGATAATTAATGCTGTGTGCAAAGAACTCTCGAGGATGCACCGTACCGTACTCCCAACACCGGATTAATTTTGAACTTTCAAAATTATGAGAAAACTGTCACTATAATTCTGTTCTATCCTGCGAATATGAAATGTGTTATTTCCGTCCGCTGACGAGTGCACTTGAAATTATCTTGAATGGGATTTGGTTATCTTCTTTTCCCTAAACAATGAAAGACGCTTTCGATTGTTTCATTGTAATGATCGAAAAAAAAGAAAGGTAGAAAGGGACGGGCGTAATAAAAAATTAACACAAGGAATGTAATTGTATGTTAATTTGTTGGCTGTAAATCGATAAAGTTTATCTTGTCCTCTGTGCAAAGACCAACCAGTAAAAACTCCTGCAAGTAGGCAACCATTCAAACATGACTGAGATGATGCAGTATACCTGGTGAATTGCAGGATTTTTAACGGCGGCAAAGATTGTACGAGCCATGCGTCAATGTGAAAAACATTAGTATTACTAAGATTAACTAATTAAAGACAAATTTTTGTGCATGTATTTTACATCACAGTCAGTAAATTCAAACTTTTCCTTTACGCAAAACCTGAATCAACAATAACCTCAGTCAAATAAGGATCAAAACTAATTTACATCATTTGACCGGTAACTTATGTTAGATTCCATAAAAATGTGCCATAGTTTGATGGACAATATTAGTGTACTTGTCGAGAAAAAGGCGGTACTCTGAGAGAATTCTTCTATCATAATGACATTGACATCAGTTTAGATGCCAATTTAATAAATGCTTCGGTTTTTTTTTTTTTTTTTTTTTTTTTTTTTTTTTTTTTTTTTTACAAGGAGGCGATTGTTTGAATTGACGAATACAGAAAATTCTCATTCTTAATTTATGGATTGAATTTTTACTTCTTGTTTGTATTCAGTATATACATATATGTTGCAGAAAAATCCGGGAAAGTGGACAAATCTTGACATGTCTTGCCGAATCCTGATCCGCCCAAAATCGCTGAATAAACGTTTTATCTGCACAGTTTGACAACGGGTTCTTCGAATAAATCCAGGTATGAAGAGCGAAATTATAGAATAGCGGGAAAAATTTGATTCTTACCTTCAAATACGATCGTGAAGCTGAAAACGCTCGTCCTCATGGAAAAAATAGAAGCTGGACCCAAGCTGCTGATGCACTCAAATCTTGATAATTATATTTCTAATATATAAGTTTATTTTTTTAATGATTTTTTAAAATTTTATTTTATTTAATTTATCTTATTTTATATATTTTTTTTTAAAAAAACTGTATTTGAGTTTGGGTGAAATTATTATGACTTGATAAAAACTGATAATTTTTTCTGCTATACTGTACTGCATGAATTGCAGGCCTTTACTCCAATCTGTTGAATCACTGTCGTACATCCGCACATAAAGCATTTTTCAACATCTTGACTAGCGCATTCTGCACTACCTTGACTGTAGGAGTTTCAAGGCTCGCCGTGCACACTAGATAAACCGTCCTATCACTGGTTATTAAGACGATCAATCTCGCAGTTCTTCAAGTCTCGATCGTTTTGTCGGCTTGAAGGGAGGCGAGTAATCCAGATATACAAAATATATCCTGAAACTCGTGAACGATGAGTGTTTCACTTTTGCAGAAAGTCCGGCCACTTGTGTGGTTTGATTTGAATTGTGTGCAACTTTTCCTTGAGGTCATTTTTTTTTTTTTTTTCCATTTAAAGTTTAATTTTACATTTCGTCAAACTGATTCCGACTTGACGCATTTTCCAAAATGAAAATACGGATTTCTCTGGAGAGATGGCCTTTTATGAATGAATGAATGAGACTGTTATGATGTAAATGAACTGGCCCAGCGCAATTTTCTGCAAAGATGTAAAGTTGCATTCATTTCCGGATATTTCCGGCTCTTAGTGTGACGGCCAGATTTTTCAATATTTTTTTTTCTCTTTAAAACAACTATTTTTTAAATCTTGCCCCCATGCACGTAAAAGAAGTCTTTTCATCACATAAAAATAGAAATTTCATCATTTCTTGGCGTTTTAAGATGCCTGGAGTCGAAAAAAAAAAAACAACTGTAAACTTCAGATCACCATGACCCCGGTTAGGTTTTCTTGGGGAGTTTCTCCCAGAACTTTTGCAGAATTCTTTCGTATGCTGTGGTATCAGTGCAAACCCATTTCAAGTGTTCGTCGACAGAGGCCTTATTTTCTGATGTATCGATTGGAACTCGTCTGATTTTTAACCCTGACATTGAAACCATGCTCTCATAATGTGGCATGTAACAGAATTTAGCATCGTGCAGTCAGATCACCGAATCAAGCCTCATGCGTGAACTTATTACTGAGTGTAGCTCCCCCTCTCCTGGGTCGATGTCGCCATCTTAGTCCCATAATTTAAATCATTTTACAACATAAATGCATGTAATTCAGAAAATTTTGGCAGCATTGTGGATCTACCGACGGATGGATTTTCCTCATTTTCAAATATCGAGTTGTTTCCTCAGTGATGGAATTACGTTCTTAAACATTGTATTTCCTCCTACCCTTCTTGTTAATCAAAGATGTTCCCAATGGTTCCCCCGCCTAATCCAATACTTTGTGAAGTACGCATCTACTCCTTTAAAATAGAAAGTGTTCGGCTGTGATTATGACTGACACCATTAAATCACTCGGCTCTGACAAACATGTAAGTCTGCATGGTTTTAATTACCCTACTTCAAAGGGAAAAAATTATTCAATTTTTTCACGTTTACCGATATAACTTTTACAGAAAAATGGAGGAAACAGCATCTATTTAATATAAATTTTAAAATAAATTTGAAAAACGAAATTGTGACGGTTACGAGACTGGATGAGTATATAATCAACGGAAAATCTTGCCACTATACTAGTACTAAATTTCTACCAGTATACCCCCGACCGGTAGATGCGCCATTTTACCTAAGCTTTGAGTAAGTCTACAGGATGCATATGCATGGCCAGCTTTGTCAGAAATAATGCATTACCTACTAGATTTTCTGAAGAATATTTACAGTTAGTCTGGTAGCGATTAAAATTCTTTTTTTGCTTCAAATCGAGAATGCAAAATCGAAAAGACGCTTTACATTATGGAATAACTGGTTATTATGAATATAATTAAGTTTCGTGCGTAAACTTTCTCTTGTTTCAGTAATTTATAAAAATCATTTTTCAAGTTTTAATGTGCCACTTCTGCACACACTGTTGTCGATATGTTTTGATAGTCATAGTATACTTTTTTAAATGACATTCCAACTCCTAACTAAAGTCAGTGTAAATCCGTCTCTTCAATATAAAAGAATAATGAGCTAGAGCTTTTTTGAGAGAACAAAATCGTAGCCTCAAGTTAAATGATAAAGTATGGTAAAATTCTTACACGAATTTTCGTCGCTCCTCTGACGTAAGGGCGTATCTTGATTTCCACGTGAACCCTGTTTCACATATAAATCCATGCTTTCTAGAGCTCATGCAGAAATCCATACATGCCCTTACGTCAGAGAAGAAATTTCTGGGACTGTCAATGGAACAACAACAAGGATCGAGTCACCCCTCAATTTCCAACAATTTTCATTGATTTTACGACTGGAAATGAATCCATCACGGCTCAAAACGTCCTACTCTTTTAACGTTTCTCTTATAATTTTAGCCTAATTTGTTTATGCATGTTTATATTTTTTACTCTGACATATTTCTATCCATGGACTCGTCGCATTTATCAGTAGATCAACATTCAGCAATAAAGAACACCTAATGCTGACTCATCTATAAAATCATCTATCTACATAGGAAGACAAATAGCACATGAGATATTCTTAAAATGAGCGAGAAATCATAAATAGGTCTCCATTGCAGAATGTCGTCCAGTTGGACGGAGTAAATCATGACCTTGAGCAATTGCACATTTAGGTAGGGCTCACTCCTTGAGGCGGGAGGTAGCAGAAGGGGTGTGGGTGAAGAAATCGGGAGGTGAGGGTGAGGCTGAGGGAGGGTTTGCTGGGGAGAGTGGGGCTATGAGACGTGATCGAGCGTGATAATGAGCGTGAGATGGTGATTTGTCTCGCTCTTTTCGGAGTTTCACACTGCCATTGATATGCTTTATGATTTACAGCGTAACACCTCGTTAAAAGTGCGGCTGGTTCTAAAATTGCCTCATGCCTCTTAATCTGCATGTTGATAATATTTAAGGTGACATAATCCAGTGCAGATATTTGTATGCATGAAAAATTTGTAGACTAAATTGTGATAGACTTACCGAAATACCTACCTTATGCGAACCATACCTGCGGAAATACCTCTACGGAGGAACATTTATGAATAGACGTATACATGATTTTTATCAACGCCTTATCTAGAATTTTTTCTGCAGAATTTCAAGCCGGCTGCCTTTAAATATTACGTCATTTTCTATGAGCCTCGTTTACTGAAGCTCCAAATCGATGGGCCAGAGCAATCGGTAAAGTAAGGCAATTTTTTCTCAAGCCTCTGATCATGCTTCGCCATGTTTTGAATCGACCGTAGGTTGGTGTACAGTTCTGGCTGGACTTTCCTTTAATTCTTTCGCCAAAACAAATATTCATGGCTATCAGGGCACAATCCCTGAAACAACTAAAAAAAAAGTCAGGATGCATCCTCGGAAAAGTCATCCTGAAGTGCCCATAAAACAACTTTGCCGCATTCGTCGTTCGTAAGTGTTGGGACGGCAGCCAAGATTTCAGATTGGAAAGAGCATACTGTTACATAACTCTTACGAACATGTGCAATAGAACTTTTTTGCCAGTGAAACTAGAAAAAATCAGATACGTGTATTTCGGCCTGCGATATTGCAGATTCCCTGTCGCATTTAATATTTAAAAATCAAACTGTCATCGTTTTTGTTCCAAATTTTGAGCAAGATATCAAAATTATTCTTTGAAAATTTCGGTTTTAAACCTCAAAAAGATCTTCCCGAAAGGAAAAAATAAATCACTGTAGATCCTTTTTTTTTTTTTTTTTTTTTTTTTTTGCAATGTCAATTACCAGCAACGTTGAAATACATAAAAACAACAAATCCTTTTTTCGAGAGATCGGTCATTTAATGATAAAACATATTAACAGTTTGCTTAATCAGCACAGTGAGCAACGCTGGCATTAAGTCATGGTATATGAGAAACGAGCAAAGCACCGTTAAGCCTCGCATGCACCGAACACTAAAAGAATTTCATTTTAACGGCTGGATGCAACTATTCGAGCTCCACGGATGTCCGGGTTGTATACGCACGGACGTGAAGGCGTTTTGATTCTCCAGACACTCGCCGCTTCAAACAAACGTAGTCTGAATGTTCCAAGAACGCGAAGGCTCCGTTATGTTTTGGTATAAAACAAAGCCGAGCTATTAGCCGACTTTACAAGTATAATATGCAATAATTGCTACTCAGGCCATGCTTTAATAAAAAAAAATAAAAAAAAAAAACAATGTGCAAGAGGATGTTAATATATTTACAATTATTGCATATTATATTTGTAAAGGTGGTTAATAGCTCACCTTTTTTTCGCATTATGAGTAGCCGAAAACCTAAAAATCTTGTTTTGATTATAATACAGTCACCTTCCGACCAAAGTCTCACAAGCGCCATGCGACGTTTCAAAATTTCTGCCGCCATTTTATTATTTTACAAAGAAATTTTTAGTTTAATCTGTTTGAAAATCTCTCTGAATTTCATCAGCAGCACAAAGAAAATTCAGTGAAATTTTCGGACAGCTTCGTTGAACAGTCTCTCTGTAAAAAAATAAAATGGCGGCGGAAATTTTTAGAAGTTGAATGGCGTTTGTGATACTTTGGCCGGGAGGTGACGATTATACGATGAATAATCTTGAGGTTTTGGATTGACTTTTCACGTGGGCATTCACATATCCTAAAAAAGAAATTTTAATCCAACTACTGATGAATGTGTATTTATCATTTATAGCAAACTTTGAGCACAAAGATTATAAGACGAGAGGAACCTGAGCAGACATCAAACAACCATGATCATAAAATTGTTGGAGATCATTATTACGCTGTGGCTATGGACGTCAATCGTTTCTGCTCAACTACCAATGCTAGGCCCATGTCCTGATGACGTCATGTCAATGCGCAACTTCTCTTTCGTTCAGGTAAGAATGATTTATCATCATCTATCAGTAGCCCTTGTCTATAGAGATTAAAATAAACAAGTTTGATAATTGAGGTACATTAATCGGTATGTTCATGTTCACTGGGCTCCTTTTGGGAGATCGGGGTGGTTAAAATTACGATTCGCTAATGTTGCTCTATGAATAGGGCCAACTTTTTACGTTCTCTCTGAACTCGATTTCCAAGTCTCCTTTTTTCCTCGTGATGCTTTGTGATGCAGTCTGATTTCATGACAGTCATTTCGACTGGACCAGACTAAATAGGCCTATGTGGGTGCTGAATAAAATATTGTTGCTAAATCTTTAGCGTTATTGCTTTTATTGCTCTGCTGAGCTTTCAAAGGAATCTTATATAGAAAGAGTTCAACGAATATATTAACATCATGATCCAAGTAGCTGTCTCTGCGAGTGAAATATCAAAAAAATTCCTCCCGAAGTTGATAGGATACGACCGCTGGACTTCATAAAACTCCTGCAGATGAGCGTGATACCAAAAGCTATACTGGAATAAATGTATTGCGCAGTCGTCTATTAGAAGGAAACGTCTTAGTTCTGCACTTTCCATCAGAGATGGAAGTTACCTTATGGTGTTCTTCAGAGTATTAGAAGATGTTTAGTATCGAAAACTAAAAATGTATATGTTTGACTCAAGACCGGGTTTTTCACTGCACTGAGAATTTTGAGTTTCCACCTTATGGCACATTTTACCCGACTCCGTCAAAAATTTAGCATAATTAATTGGATAAATTTAACCAAGACCAACGTAACTGTCTCGCGTTGCATAATTTTCTCTCATGTGTCACTTATGTAACGGATAGTTAAACGATGTATAGCAATTAAATTCTCAATCGACTTTTCCTGGATTATAAAACATCTACTCACAAAAATGCATGTTATAGTGTAGCTAAATGCGTTTCCTGTCACAAAAATGAAATATGAAAGAAAATTAAGCAAAATTAACGGAATAATTATGGAAATTCATAGACAAAACAATAAACAAAAAAGAAAGAGGGACATGGAGCGATCCTTTTTGTGGAATCGGGTGGGTGCAATATGCGAAAAACGTAGTAAGAGACTGCCTTTTACAGCAACCCGCCATGGGCCCTGTAGTTTTTAGTTCACCATTTCCTTCCATAGTCCATTTCAACCAATAGAGTCGCTCCATTTTTGCTTTGCTTTCTTTGTCCATCATTTTGTCTTTCAATATCAGTAATCAACCCACCGATGCAGTTAAGCTAATTCTGGTCGAATTCGTTCCATTAACATTGACTAAACATTAACGAT
This sequence comes from Bemisia tabaci, assembly GCF_918797505.1. NCBI lineage: Eukaryota > Metazoa > Arthropoda > Insecta > Hemiptera > Aleyrodidae > Bemisia > Bemisia tabaci. The sequence continues at coordinate 131,326 of NW_027311765.1, forward strand.
CTTAGATGCCCAATTGATTCCGAATGTTAGTTTTTAGGAATATGGCATGAGCAGTATCGGTACTTTATCAGAGGTGAGGAAGGCCACACATGCGTTGTTTTAAGCTTAGAAAATAATGGCGATGGAGCTATCGGAATAACTATCTGGAACTATGATGAATGGTAAGCAATTTTCAGTTCATCGTCTCTTGTTCCTCTTTGAAAAACGGGCAGTTGTTCGATGGACTCATGGGAGCACCGTATAATCCACCATTATCGTATTTTGATTTCCTCTCGGTGATCCAAAAAGTAACAGGATTTTTCAATTGTAATTTTGTACCTACTAAAATCTGCCTTACTACCAATCAAACGTTAACCTTTCACAATCTTTTGACCAATCAAATTTTTTTGAAGGAAATGCTTTTAAAGCAAAGTAAAAGGGGTATGCAGTGAGTATAAGTACAGTTTTTCCTTATTTCAGTCTTCTGACCCTAGTATCACTTGTTATACCAAGTATAGCAGATACTAATGCAATAGTATAGTGAATGCTACCAGAGCAATCATTGTACTTGCTCAAAAGTCTGCCTGGTCCCTTCACTATTCTTTCTTTCCGAGCAAAAGTACTTAAACTTGAAGAAAACTTTTGTTCCTCATAGTAGAGCATTTTATTTTTTCAATAAAACTGGGGGTTTCTCACGTGTAAACTTTAGGGGATTGAAATTAAAATCTAAAACAAAATCCATGAACATTTCAAAGAAAGAAGGCCTTTGGCTCTCTAAAAACGAGTATCGGATAAGCAATAAAGCAACTCGTGTTCCGATCCATTGCCTGAAATTTCGAAATTTAAACAGGTAATACATCAACCTGATCTTAATTAATATTAGGCATTGTGATCATAGCATTATGAAAATTCGTCGCCCTTCTAACATAAAGGCGTAACCACACTTTGCGTGGCGTGCTTTGCGATAGATCGATTGATCTGCCATTTAAACCTATGGCAAAGGATCGATAGATAGGGTGTCCGCAACAAACACATTAATAATCGATTCTTTATCATAGCTTCAAATGTTGAAATATAGAAAATCGTTCATTCACGCCTTGCCACTGTTTTGCGATGAGCCCTGTCGTTCATATAACTCGTCACTTTCCCGGGCTCATCGCTAAGGGAAGTTACGCTTTTTTGTTAACCAAGCGACGAATTTACTGTCGGACATTGCGTCATTTAAAACCCGCATGGACCCTTGAGGAGGGTAGCCTCGCGGCAAACCTATTAAAAAAATTCCTGTACTCGAGATCCAAGAAATGAGCGTAATGAATGCAAGCACAGTCTCAACAATTTTGTGGGTGCATTGTAGCGAAGGATGTGAGGACGGATTTCAAATCAATGTTGCATTTTAGCCGGAGACTTCACCCCTTTTCCACACGTACCAAATGCACAATTTAATAATTGTTTAGTAAAAATTGGTAGCGCTGTTTGTAACTGCGGGTTCGTTGCAATTCCTTGTCGCGCTCTCCGGAGGTGACAGACCATGTGCTTAGGTTTCCTTCAGCACGCTATTAAAAATAATGATTCATTAGTGCAAAAATGTCTTACGCTTTAGTGCACGTCTGCACGACCGTCCCGGTGAAGTGTGGCGCTTGGCAGCCGCTCAGAATGACCCTGCAGGGAGCACTTACACTTTTGTTAACAATGAGTCAAGCCCCCATCCCCGCGGAGGAAGGCCAAGGATACGCTCTTGTTCGAACCGTCAACTTCATTCTGATTTTAATTTGCAACGAGTGCACTCACTCACACCACCTCAACTACCATTCATACAATCTCTCACACTTGAATGTCATTTCTTTTTTTGACGCAGAACTTATAGACGCACGTTTCTATCCCCTTTTCCCGATTGATTCACAGTGAATTCCTCGTCGCTCAATGAATTTCAACTAGACTTACGTTAATGCTGATGCACAAATAGACTGCATTTTTCGATTCAGAACTACATTCCTGGCGATGTATGCACGGGTAACATGTATTGTAGGCTTTTTCAGTATACTTAAACATTCTTGGAGAAGCATTGAATATAAAAATAAAATTAAAAATAATGAAAAGAATTGAATTTCTGACCATTATGCTGCGAATTTTTTTTATGATTTAATTCATCCCTGTGCTGCCGTGCTAAGGAAGAACGCCGTATGAGCCTTCAGACGTTGCCAAGTTTCCTCCGATTAAAACCGAAATTACTTAGGAAATTCTGAATATTATTTTTTCAAATTTTCAGACAATTTTGTACACAATATAATCTAAAATATCTGGAAATATCAAGGAAAAATATGCATAAATTTTGTCAAAAATACAGGTTTTATCCATGGAAATGTGGCAACTCTCGAATGTTCTTACGGCATTTTTCCTTAGCACGGCAGTGTGGCCTTCCGGACTTGCGCCATCATCGGAAACACATCGGAGTTAAGTATGTACACACAAAGCTGCAAATGTTTTTTTGTGTTTGTATCTTTGTAGTCGGTGTGCTTTGATTGCTGTAGATAATTGTAGTAATTAACTTTGTGTATACATACTTAACTCCGATGTGTTACCGACGGTGGCGCAAGTCCGAAAGGCCTCATGGATGAATTAAATATTAAGAAAATTCCCAGCATAATGGTCGGAAATTCAATTCTTTCATTACCTTTAATTTTATTTTTATTCTTCAGTACGGATCAGATAAATAATAAAAATTAAGTGGGACACAGGGAGGAGAGGTTGCCCAAACAAGTTTTGGATTGGGTACCACCTGGGAAGAGGCGACGGGGACGTCCCGTAAAGGGTTGGCGGCAGGGCGTAGACGAAGAGATGTTGCGTTGTCAGTTGCCCGATAACCTCTGGGAAGACAGGCATATGTGGCGTTTGGGTGTCGTAGAACGCCAGAGTGCGTTGTAAAGTATATATATATATAAGTGGGACACAAACGGAAAACGTCGATGACGAGAAAGAGATGAGATGGTTCTCTTTACTTTTTCTCTTCCTTTAATTTTTTAATTATATGTGGATGGAATAATAACTTATGCATGTAGCATTATGCAAAGCCAAACATGACAGCACCATCATGTCTTTATCCTCCGCTCGACATACATAATTTACACAATCATTACTGAAAAATCCTTGATAATTTTCTTTCTTCACTTTGTTTTTATACATTCAGTACATTTTATCTTTTTGATAAAGGATGTATATTTTGTCGGCAGTCTGGACAGAGAAACAGTAGTAAAGGGAACCGGCAAACTTGGCGGACGTGGTAGGGATGATGGCCGACTTCTAATCTCATTTTCTTATGGTAAACCTACTCTGCTTTTACCCTTTAAATGAGCTTTTTAACTCAAAAATATTTTGTCGTAATTTGAGAGGCAAATTCTTACTAGCCGAAAAATTATTTAGCGTTTTTTCACAAGCGAGTTTGATTGATTGACTCCGTGCATTTCACGCTTTTGTTGCAATAAAAATTTAAAAAATTACGTGTTAAGGAAGATACATGTAATAAAAAAATATATAAAAGTCAAACAAGTATTTTCAAAAATATTTTATTCACTTATTCAAGAGATCTAAAACATTACTATGAGACTAATAATTACTGAGACTGACAATGTGCACATAGTTTGAATATTTAATGCCCATCAATATCGTCAGAGAGTCACTTCAATAAATTCATCAAGCACAGAAAATAGCGTGAAAAAACTAATTACCCCTGGGGTTATTCAAAATTTGAGATTTCCGTCTTACTTTTCTTGTAAAAGACCAAAAGTTAAGGCCGAGAGAAAAAATTCAACAGGGAACTCCATCTCACGTACGTCCACCCTTTGAAATTTCTCCTCACGAATGTATAAGTTTGTGAATCGCTTGAGTTCCTTCGAAATACATGAAGTTTCTAGTGAGATGATTTCCCAATTGAGTTTGGATCAATGGTTTGATATCGCAAAACGGTTCCATGCTAGTATTCCGTGTTCATTCTGCAATCAGCAAACACTTAAATAATTCCAACAACGATTTGGCTTAAAAATGTACATTTATTTACCAAGTACAGACCAACACAACTACCAAACATTTCAGACGGTGCGTGCAAAGAATACTATAATTTCATTTGATGGGAAAAACGAACAGTCACTGTGAAATAATGCAACAAAAAAGGAGTTTTGCGGATCATTGCCCGCCTATTACGAGCGTTAATGAATTGTATACTGATTGAGATTCCATTCTTATTTGGCGATTTATTGTATCTGCATGATATTACTTAAGCTCAGAAACTATTTTAAATGCACGGTTTCGAGGCTTTTACGCCTTCCGATTTTGTTTCCAGGTCCGGATTTACCATTTTGGGTGATCGATACAGACTACGTGACCTACGCTGCTGTTTGGGGCTGTAACGATTATTGCTCCATCAATTCCCGTAAGTTCAAAAATAGATCAGAGTTTGCGGACTGTTTTTGCTCCGAAGTAAAGTTTGAGTTAAGAATCAGCGAAATTCGGAAAACCCCAATATTCGATGCAGAAAAACGCCCAGAATTTATACCTTAACTAGGGGGTACGCCCCCTGGCCGCTCCGCGACCCAACCCCCCGGTCTAAAATTTGTTTCAAGAACTGAGAGGGTAGGACCGAAGGCATGAACCATCTGGGCCCCCGAGTGTTTTTATAGTTTGGTAAAATGAGTTCCCAGCTGACTCGGATGGTTCACTTTTGATCAGGCGTGACGTAGTTTAAACTAGTGGATATTTTTTTTGCATTTTCTCAGATAATTTTGTTTGCAATTTTACCTAAAGTTCCTGAAAATTTCAAGGACAAAAATTCATACCTATCCTCAAAAATAACCATTTCATTGAAGAAAATTCGGCAACTCTCGAATGTTCATACGGCGTTCTTCCTTAGCACGGCAGTACAACTCATAATATTAGTGTATTTAAACCCGAAATATTCAAAACCGACGCATCGTCGTGTAGATAAAATAATTTTAAAACGAGGGCGGCAGCTTTTTCATCGAGTGAAAATACCGATAACATGAAGAACAAATGACTCTCAAGAATGCCTCCTAAATTATGACGACTGTTCCCTCAAACTTACGACTTCCTCTTTGACTTAAAAAGTCATTCCGAGTAGCATCGCTTTCCTAACGATTCCACCAAAATGGGGGAGTCAAACTGGAGATGCTGTCCCGGAGGACAGCTGCTCTTTCCACTCATCTTCCCAGATTTTGTTCTGGGTCTGTCATAACACGAGACAATGTCCCCTGGGAAAAGTCATCACTGAGATGGGTCTTGCGAGGGTGACGGTGCGACAACTGAAAGGACCCTGAATTTCAGGATAACCTTGAGTCAAGTCGAGGGAAATTTATAACGTCTCATATCTGAAAAATAAAAACCAACTATTTTAAGTTTTTAAACCGTGCGATTATCCGTCAATCAAATGAATTAATTAGAGAGTGCCTAAAAAGCAACGGAACCTACCTTCCCTCCATTTGTCTTTTCTCCCATGTTGCAAAGCCCCCTCATGTTCCCTCAGACAATAAAATAAGTGTAAAAATATTTGAAATTTGTGAAGGTTGTATTTATTACTTCCCAAAATTGTAAAGTCCTATAAATATACATTATGTGAGGAACTTTTTGAGTTGATAATTGTGTGGTTGGAGTGTCTCTTGAGTAAC
>NW_027311766.1:0-125993 GCF_918797505.1 Bemisia tabaci
AATAGTTGTATCATTGCGCCTTGGGAATGCGACGGAAGATTAAAATGGAAATAGCCTCCATGAACGCTGGGCTTGTCGATTTCCTTTGACATTTTAGTAGTCGTGAATGCATAGCTAAAATGCGCTCCAGCCAGAAGTGTATTCAGCAAATGAGTAGTTTTTATAGGAGGATTGAAAACAAACAAATGGTAGGAAATAAAACATAATAATAAGAACTTTGCAAAACGAAAATCCGGGTATCGGAACTTGGCTGTTTTGAAAACGCCTTCAAATGCGGCGTGATACCTCACGCATTCCAAAGAGTTCAAATAGTTGTACCATTGCGCCTTAGAAATGTGACGGAAGATTACAATTCAGGACACCGCGCCAAGAACAGCCTATAGGCGTATAGGTCGTTATTACGCCCACCTGCTTTTCGGATTCTACGTACCCTGGACTATGCTGTGGAAGCGATAGAATATAGATAGGTAACTGCTCGAGGTCGAAAAACCTTTTTTTTCCGAGTTAAGTCAGGCCTCTGGATCGATGTGTGCAAGAACGACCTATAAACGGGCCTATATGGTGCTAGTTACCCCTTCCTTTACTCACTATCGATATTCTTTCATTTTGCGTTAATTTATGCGTGATTAAAATGATTCATACTTTATATTGCCACCAAAATGACTGTTGGGCGTAATAATGGCCTATAAACCGCTTTTTTAAATTAAATATATGAGAGTATAAACCCAAAATGTATCGCAAAATCTACCCGGCATCTTTCAATAGAAGGGTTAGGTAACCCAAAAACACCAAAACAGGGTACCTGCATAGAAAAGTCTGCGCAGTACATCAAAAACAAAACTTTAAATGCGTTTCTCTCAAAACGCGGTTTCCAGTTATAGGCTGTTCTTGGTGCGGTGTCCTCAATTTTACATTGGAAAAGCACGCGACGACATTTCGTGGAAACCTTTCTGATTTTTCCCTGTTGTATATGAAGAATATTCTGAGAGGAATTTAAAGGCCGATGTTGATACTCTCCTTAGAAAACCAATAAAAAGGGAAAGGAGGTTTTGACACACCGTAATGGAGATAAGTGGTTTGGGAATTTCACCGTTGAAAATTGGAGCGTTTATCAGGTTTATCATCAGCGACAAAACAATGAATACACAGGAAACTTCTTTTTTAAGAATTCTTTGATATGTCATATCTCTGAAACGATATAAAAGACTTCATCGTTCAGACTTCATTAATAAGGAAAAAACAGATTATTTTCCGTTAAAATGTAGAAATACGGCTCATGCACCCTACTGCTGGACAAAGATCACTTTACTGCACATTTCGTCGCCTACCTGACATAAGGGCGTAACTACAATCTGCGATGAACCCTGGGCTCCATACAATTCAATGCTTTTCCAGGCTCATCTCAATGTGTAGTTACGCCCTTATGTCAGCCAAGCGACGATTTAACCCTCGCGATCTACGGCCCTTATCCCCGTGCATAGTCACATTAGCCTGCAACGTATGCAATCTCACGTACATAAACTAAGCAGTGGTCTCACCCCTACCGAAGCTAGACACTAAACGATGGTCTAATATTTTCAAAAAGGTTAAAATAAACAAAATCGCTAATAAATAAGAGCACGGCGAAAGGTAACGTCAACAGTTAATCAAGATAATTAGGAGCTCTCTCCCCTGACACCGGGATGTGGCTCTCCCCGCAACATTTGAGGTGTCAGCGACAACGCCCCTTTTGTTATAACTCAACTTGGGTCACTCGAGGCGCGCGCCAACAGCTAACGAATTACCCGAAGATGCCGCTTCGCACAAAATGCCAAAACCGTGATAAATGAGCACCAAAATGTGATCCCATGGGTTTCCAGGAATACAGTGTGGCAACACGAACTTCCGAATACTGAAAATAATTCACATCCACTAACTTGTTCGCACCGCTGGCTCTCATTCCTTTTTCTGGCTCGCAGATCGTTCGCCCTCTTTTCTTTGCTAATAGGAGTCCTCTTAGTCTCCTAATCGGTGCAGTCGAACCTTTATAACTCGAGTCTCGATATCTCGAAAATCTTGGTAACTCGACTCGAAGAAAATTCTCGTTCCACTCTACAGACGGGCCAGAAAAATTTTATCTGGATAGCTCAACATTTGTTTCTCTTATTTTTACGTCAGTAACTCAAGATTTTCCCTCGGTAACTCGGAGAAAGCAGAAGCCTTGTTATTTTGGAGAAATTCTCTGATAACCTGAACAAGTAACACTATCGATAATTGAAGTATAGCAGGAAATTACGACTTACAACTAAAAAAACGACTTTTCTCGTTAATAATTACTTGGGGAAAAAAATTCTCGTTGAAAATGTAAAATCCATTCATGAACAATCATCATAAAGATTAAATGTATATTCTTTTTATACATACCAGGGTCCGACCCCGCTATAACGTTGGGTCAAGTATTTGTTTCAAGCCTCACGTATCCAATATGTAGGTAAATGGTTCGATGCCTTACAGTCAGTCCATATTCCATATACAGTGTATCTGAGAGTTAAACTACCAGGCTGCAGGATTGTTTTCTATGCATGAGTTTAGAACTAGAGGAATCTGCTCTGTAATTGACAATCCACAATCTGTTAAATTTTATCTAACAATATTTAAATATCGCTGTTAAATATAAGAATTTTGTTCAATACAAAATTTTTCCAAATGTATCCTAGGACGATGATACGACTCCCTCTTTTTAGGAAAATTCTCGTTTTTCCTGAATTTTGGCGACGATTGTTGACATAGGATTCATGAAAATGTTCATGATTGACAATTTTTGGCGCTGACTACATTTATGGCTTCAAAAATATTGAGTCTCCAAGTAAAAGAGACATTTCAGGGGGTCCGAGGGGCAACCAAAGTTTTTATCTTGGAAGATTCAAGTTCTCGTGAAATTACTCCAGAGTCAAAGATGTCGATATTTTTGAGACAATGAAAAACTTCTGTGCTGAAAATTATATAGGCTATTTCTCGTGAGATTTTGTTCAAAATCGTCGCCAAAATTCAGGAAAAATGATGACTTTTCCGAATTTCCAAAAACGATCGGGGGTTCTTCTGGAAAAAAAAACTTTATGCAAAAAAAAACGTATGAATTTCACCAATAGATTACGCTTCTCCAGTTTGATACTTTATATCTGGAACACTGCGTTTATATTTGTAACACATTCGCGTGGTTGAAATATTTTACAGTAGACATACGATTTACACACTAAGAAAAATGTTCCGATACATAATTCCCGAATGAAAATCCTTTACTCAACCAGATGTCTCTGTGAAAAGACAGAACGTCTACTGAATAAAAAAAAAAAAAAAAAACCGTTTGAGAGAAGGAACTTTTCCGTTGACTCCACGAGAAATTTCGTCCAGGCATTATATTAATTTGAATCTCTCTTAATTTAACAGCAAATTTTTCCCCGTGCTAAGTAAACTTTAATGGAATTGTCATTTGTACAAATTTTGGATACCAGTGTGATCGACTAGTGCGTGAACTTCTAGATCTAGAGCTTTTTAATGCTCCCGGCTCGATGTTTTCGTTTGTTCACTGCAGGGCCATCGATTTCACGTTTATCAACATGGGAAAAGGAAAACTTCCGACAAGAGTTTGCTTATCACCTACATTTAAATAATAATGCGCAGCGAGGTTGCTGTTGCGCAGCAATTAACCGCCTGAACATGAAACATCGTTATCGTGGAACGTTCGGAGGTAATCGCGACTCCCCCAGGTAAAATGGAGTAAGCGTTATCAACAGGATGGCAGGGAAATGTGCCCATCATCAATTTCAGAACTAACATGCAGGGAACGGACGATAAAGCTTCAAAGAAAAGTCGAAATAAATATTCCTCTTTACATTTGTGCTGCATACAACTCTCGTTTTTTAAGTTGTAACAAAAAATTCAGTATTGATAATTAATACAATTCATGTGTGTCTTTTTGTGCAGGTCGTCCACTGTTGCATTCAAATATTGCAATTTCCTCCATGATCAATGTCAAGAAAAAAACCAGCTGAGGAGAGCTGTGTTGTATAATGTACCATTCCGCACCTTCAAGTGCGCCCACTGGAGGATATTCTGATGTTTCAACCTCAGGTGAGTTAATTTTGCCTATCATCCCACCATTAGAAATCATCATTTTCAAGAAATCAGGCTTCAACAATAACTTTATCTTTTCACGAGGTGCAGCATTTTGAGCCTTTCGTGAAAATATACAGATTTTAGGAGACACTTCTTCGGGCCAAAGTAACTTTATGGTTGGATGTTACAACATTTTCCCCCAAAATCGCTTATTTGCGGCTACTCGTGCTTCCCATACGTATACCTTGCTTACACCTTCTCACAGTTCATGACTATGGCTCAGGTCATGTTACATTATTATGTAATACATCGCAATCATTACATACATTACAATGCATATCTCGAGGAATACTTTTTGTTGATATGAAACAGCTCAGCACTAAACTTTCAGGAATTCATTTAGGCTATAAAAAGCCTTTTCACTCCTCACACAATGGCTTCTCATTGCAAAATATACAGCTTTGAGCAGAAAAGGACCAAGCTATATCAGCTTTTGCCAAATTTAATTGGACAATTTAATTTCTTACATGAAAACGCTTGTGCGTTTTTTCGTACTAATTACAATGAATGTTCTGTATAGTACGAAGCCAAATCTTTAAAACTTTCAAAGGATTCCGCATAAACGTTCTCATGTAAAAAATTAAAATGCCCAGTTAAAGACGGTAACTTATGTGGCTTGGTTCCTTTCTACTAAACGCGGTCCAAATGGATTACATTATGCAAAAAAGAACCAACAGCATTCCAATGTTACTAGGGTTGTGCAACTTACATTCTATGCAAAAATTTACTGACATCATGCAAAAAATGAAATTTACGAAGGTAATTTTTGTCCTGAATTTATATGTCGTTGAGAGTAAAGATAAAACTTGTTTAGATGATCAGTTAATATTTGCAAGGTTTAAAAAGTTGCATAGTCTTGGCGATACTGGAGAGCTCTTGGTTCCTTTTTGCAAAATGCAATTCACATTACATTCAAATACATACAGCGAGTATACTTTTTTGGTGATATGAAATTTCAGTTTAGCACTAAACTTCCAGGAATTCATTTTGGCTTTAAAAAACCTTTTTACTCCTCACACAATCAATTTTCATTGCAAAATGGATCGCATTTGATGGATTCGCATATGAATATAACTCCAATTATCTTAAATCATGCAAAAAATCAATTTTACTAGGGCAATCTCCATCTTGAATTCGTAGTTTATTGAGAGCAGAGATACATATTGTTTCAAAGCTCAGTTTGTACTTACAAGGTATAAAAAATGCACAATCTTAGCGACATTGGAATGCTTTTGGTCCCTTTTTGTAAAAGACAAGCCTAACAAAGGGCTTGGAGGACAAGGCGCATAAGTGCAGTTTTTGCTATTCCGAGAAATACGTGTTTGAAGTTTAGAAATCACATTAATCCTGTACAGCACTGGAAAAAAAACACACATTGGATCTAGAGTCCAGACTCTTGAAAACATTGACAAGAAAAAATACTCTTGATTCAATCAGAATTAAGCTTAAATCAAAAGGAAATTCGCTCAAATTAAGAGGCTTGGTTCTTGATTTAAGCAAAAATCCGATTGAATCAAGAGTATTTTTTCTTGTCGATGTTTTTAAGAGTCTGGACTCTAGATCCAATGTGGTTTTTTTTTCCAGTGAGCTGAAAAAAATTTCGAACTCAATTTTTGATGCTTAAAAATTGGAATTTGGGAGGGAATTTTTCACAGGATAAGTATGCATTACGGCCAGTTATACTTGAAATCATTAAAATCTCAATTTTTTCGAAAACTGCTCTTTGGCGCCTTATCCTCCAAGCCCCTCAAATGGACGTATTTATGCGAAAAGGCGCTAAACGCCATTTCCAAACTTCTCAGTAAAGCAAGTTTGACTAAAACAATTGGCGTTTCCGTACTAATGGACCGATTTTGGTTTACTTTAGCTTGTTTGAAAGCTGAAGAGTTCCTCTAATTACGTACGTTGCCAAAATTAGGAAAAAATGCATATTAAGCGAGATATAGGGGATTTTTGCACGTAGGTCCATTTGATTTAATGCGCTAACCCGGATTCCGAATTAAATCAAAAGGCGCTATCTCCACTTGAATCACTTGATTGACGCGCGTGCGGCGAAGCTCGGTGGAAACTTGGTGAAATTTGGTACCGGGAGGTATTTTTGGACGGGAAATTCGAATTTCGGGTCAAATTTTGAAAAATCAGAAATCCAAGATGGCGGACATGGCCTAAAATGCTATCTCGGCCCCTATCCAGCCGATCTTGGTGAAACTTGGTATCAGGGGGTATTTTCGGACGGGAAATTCGAATTTCGGGTCAAATTTTGAAAATTCAGAAATCCAAGATGGCGGACATGGCCTAAAATGCTATCTCGGCCCCTGTCCAGCCGATCTTGGTGAAACTTGGTACCAGGGGGTACTTTCGCATAGGAAATTCGAATTTCGGGTCAAATTTTGAAAATTCAGAAATCCAAGATGGCGGACATGGCCTAAAATGCTATCTCGGCCCCTATCCAGCTGATCTTGGTGAAACTTGGTATCAGGGGGTATTTTCGGACGGAAAACTCGAATTTTGGGTCAAATTTTGAACATTCAGAAATTCAAGATGGCGGACATGGCCTAAAATGCTATCTCGGCCCCTATCCAGCCGATCTTGGTGAAACTTGGAATCAGGGGGTATTTTCGGACGGGAAACTCGAATTTCGGGTCAAATTTTGAAAATTCAGAAATCCAAGATGGCGGACATGGCCTAAAATGCTATCTCGGCTCCTGTCCAGCCGATCTTGGTGAAACTTGGCATCGGGGAGTATTTTCGGACGGGAAACTCGAATTTCGGGTCAAATTTTGAAAATTCAGAAATCCAAGATGGCGGATGTGGCTTAAAATGATATCTATTTCTTAAACAAACGCACTACACGTCTAGAATGGCCGCCAATGAACCTGCGTAAAGCGCACGGGCCGGGTTGTGAAGGCCGGAGGTGGTGGGAGCCCAAATATACCTACCTAACCTCAATCTGCTTTCCCGCTGCATCTTGCCAATGTGGATGAGATGTGGAAATTTCCACGTTTGTAAACTTTAAATATATGGCACTCTACACGGAGAAAAAACTCGTGCGTGGGACCCGAAGTTTGGGTCATATGGATCTCTGAAGTTTTCGGATTGAGCATCTGAACACTTTAGGTCTAGCTGTCGAGGTTCGGATCACACATCTGAAACTTCAGTTCTTACGTCTGAAGTCTTCAGGTGTGAGAACCGAAGTTTTTCGGATGTGAGAACCGAAATTTTCGGATGTGAAAACCGAAGTACTTTAGATGTAAGAACTGAAGTTTCAGATGTGTGATCAAAACCTCAGCAGCTGGACCGAAAGTGTTCAGATGCTCAATCCGAAAACTTCACAGATCCATATGACCTAAACTTCGGGTCCCACGCACGAAGTTTTTTTCTCCGTGTACGTTCACAATACACCGCCTCGTCGAGGTGCGTGGTTTACCTAGCAGCGTCGGATCGTGAATTCCCTTCATGTGCTGATTACCTATGTTAAAATTTTCGTATCTAAATAAAACAGTTTCTGTTGTCATTTTGAGCCCCTAATACCGAACTTCACACAAACGATTCAGGCATTGAGCTATTGTTGTAGGCCACATCCGCCATATCGGAGTTTAAAATTTTAACAATGAGGTTATTCAGTAATTTTTAATTTTTGCATTTTTTTGGAGGATTGAGTACGCACAGTTCGCTGGAATTTTCTCCGATTTTTTGAAACATTATTAACCCACGGAAAACAAGTTCGAAGTTGCGTATTCTGAGCTCCCATTTAAACTCGCGTCTCCGAGGAAGTCAAGATGGGGCCTGACGAACCCCTAGGTGACGTCACGCTTTTGACCACGTAATCCTTCCAGCGCGCTCTTAATACTCATGAATTTCTAAATACTGTTCCGATTCCAATAAAGTACCTAACAGTGATTTTAATGAAAATTAAGTGATTCCGATGGGTTCGTTAATTTGTTCGCTCGTTAAAAGCCCCTTGTCCATGTCAGTGCACACTGACATCGATCGAGCCAGAGGGAACGCACGGTCGATATGTGACCGTCACTCAGGGGACGACATCTGGGATTTTTTGGCGATGCGCGTTTAAATAGGAGATAACATTTTAGGCCACATCCGCCATCTTGAATTTATGAAATTTTAAAATTTGACCCGAAATTCAAGTTTCCCGTCCGAAAATACCCCCTGATACCAAGTTTCACCAAGATCAGCTGGACAGGGGCCGAGATAGCATTTTAGGCCATGTCCGCCATCTTGGATTTCTGAATTTTCAAAATTTGACCCGAAATTCGAGTTTCCCGTCCGAAAATACCCCCTGATACCAAGTTTCACCAAGATCAGCTGGACAGGGGCCGAGATAGCATTTTAGGCCATGTCCGCCATCTTGGATTTCTGAATTTTCAAAATTTGACTCGAAATTCGAATTTCCCGTCCGAAAGTACCCTCTGATACCAAGTTTCACCAAGATCGGCTGGATAGGGGCCGAGATAGCATTTTAGGCCACATCCGCCATCTTGGATTTCTGAATTTTCAAAATTTGACCCGAAATTCGAGTTTCCCGTCCGAAAATACCCCGTGATACCAAGTTTCACCAAGATCGGCTGGATAGGAGCCGAGATAGCATTTTAGGCCATGTCCGCCATCTTGGATTTCTGAATTTTCAAAATTTGACCCGAAATTCGAGTTTCCCGTCCAAAAATACCCCCCGGTACTAAATTTCACCAAGTTTCCACCAAGCTTCGCCGCGCGCGCGTCAATCAAGTGATTCAAGTGGAGATAGCGCCTTTTGATTTAATTCGGAATCCGGGTTAGCGCATTAAATCAAATGGACCTACGTGCAAAAATCCCCTATATCTCGCTTAATATGCATTTTTTCCTAATTTTGGCAACGTACGTAATTAGAGGAACTCTTCAGCTTTCAAACAAGCTAAAGTAAACCAAAATCGGTCCATTAGTACGGAAACGCCAATTGTTTTAGTCAAACTTGCTTTACTGAGAAGTTTGGAAATGGCGTTTAGCGCCTTTTCGCATAAATACGTCCAAATGTAGTTCACCTCTGTAGACGTATCGTGATTGGAGGAACGCTTTCTGTTCAGGGAACCTGCAACACCCAGTCTACGTCCCCTCGTCGCGAGCTTTGCTGAGTCACCACCACCACCACCCGAACGTCGGCGTCGGTCGTCGGCGTCGGCGCGGGCCTGCCCACCGTCGCGACGCCCTCTGCCGGGAACTGGCACTCGACCCCGCCTACCAGCAACAGCGGCGGCGGGGGAGGGGGCGGGGGAGCGGGAGGGGGCAGCGCCGGGGCGATGCACGAGTCCCCGATGTCGAGCATGTACCACCACCACCATAACCACCACCATCACCACCACCAGCCGGCGGCCGCCTCCTTCTACCAGCACAACTCCTGGATGTGGAAGGCCTACGACTCCACGGCCGCCTTCCAGAGCCCGTCGCCCTACGGTAATTGCGCTCATCATAATATTTAATTCCACGCGGCGGGGAAGATAATCATGCTTTGTCGACCTTGGTAACCTTGCTTGGGAGGGACATCAATTGAATCAGTGAGTTCGAAAACACACCAACTCGGGGTTTTTTTCGATTATCACTTTTTTACGGTTTAGTAACAGTTATGGATAGATGCATCTACACCCAAAGGGAAATTTCGAAATTGCAATCGGAAGTGCTCGAAACAGCGACGGGAAAATGGAAAAATCGAAGTATTTCGTCGGAAATACCAATTTTTGGCCATTTCACGGGAAACGGGTGACCATTCGATTTTGCGTTTTTCTTTTTTCGGTTCAGTATACCTTGTACCAACAAGTTATATAAATATTCAAGCGTTATTCAGATCAAAAATATAAATTTTTCAGGGCAAACTATGAAAAATCAGCATCTGCAAGTCGGTGAGAACGGAAACACCAACTCGGAAATTTTTTAACGCTTAATTCTCTGTCATCAAACATGGTGTATCGATTTCAACTTGGTGCTTTACAAAATCTCTAAGTACTTGTCCTTTGACACTATAAAGGTTTTTTTTTAAACTAACTTCTTCGCCCGTTGCGCAGTTTTAGGTGTTTTCTGAACAATTTTTTTTTCAGAGTTGGTGTGTTTTCGAACTCACTGATTCAATTTGATACGTCGAATATTTTCACGTGAAAATATTTTTAAAAAAACCACGGAAATATCAATAATTGAATGGACCGCGTTAAGCAAAAATACGATAGTAAAACAAATTACACAGTGGTAACAAGGCAACAAGGCTAATTTTCACGAATATAACCAAAACGTTTCGGCAGAGAACTCAGCCCTCTTAAGTTGGATAAACCAGTAAAAAATTGTAAAAACCTAAAAACGTAGTACTTGGCTGTCCCTCTCAAAGAGGGAACAATGTAATGTGTTGAAATGAGCATAAAGACATTGTTCTCCCTTTGACAGTTACAGATTAATTTTCTTAGTTCATTTTCTGTATGGCACGAAGCAAATTCCTTAAAATTTTCTAAGAAATCCGCACAAACGTTCTCTTGTAAAAAATTACATCTGTTGAATTTGGCAATAGCTGATGCGGCTTAGTACCTTTCTGCTAAACGCGGTTGAAACGTAAGGTTTAAGAAAAAGATTAATTTAAGTTATAAATGAACTTCCTTTGCAATTGGGAACTACAATATCCAACTCATCTGTAAAAACCTGTATGCTCATAGGGAAACAGAGAATAACACGTTTCTACGTTACTTCTGAGGCAGTTGTGGCTGCGGCTTTGTAGTTTCTGAACTCTAATTGCAAAATGTAGTCCAAATGTGCAACTCCTCTAACTTGGACTTTTCGGTCGGTTAAATATGAGATCGAATGCAGATAGAGAGATAATTTTTTCAAACTAGATGTGAATCACTAGTCGATTAATTCAACGGTACTATGGATGTATTATATTTTCAAAATGTGTGCCTTATATTATAACAACTCATCAAACATATTACTGCTCCACTCATTGAATCATGAGGTTAATTGATGTTCAGTGATATGAGTATGATAATCAACAACAGACTGTATATACATACAGACTGTATACACATATATTGACTGTGAAACTTCCAAATCACGTATCTCGGTTTGTGACGTTATGGACCTTGTTTTTTAAACACCACAAATGAGATACGTGGTTTGGGAATTTCACCGTCGATCTGCTACATATGTTTGCTCGAAAGCCATTTCTTCTATGCCGCTACTCCTGTAGATTTTGTTGTACGGTCACAATGAACGAGTTTAAGTTTTAAATCACGAACGCAAAATCGTGTGAAATCTATATTTCCTAACGTAGACGATTAAAACACAGTGAAGAACGTGTTTCCGTAATACTTCGTGCCGCAAAATCACGCCGAGCCAAGATCACGAACAAACTTCGGCGAATATGTTCGCTTCCTACAAGGAGAAAGCATTTCTTCATTGATAAATGGAACCAGACCAATATGCTAGATTCACTTCGTGCATGTAGAAGTTGCGCATTCCCCTCATCCTCCTTTTGGCCCCTGCATTAATAACAAAACTCATGATTTGAAACTTGCGAGGTTAACATCAGAGTTAAGAACATTTTTTGTAAACAGTTCGAGACATATATCCAAAAGTATCCCGCGAAAGCTGTGTGAAACGAGGTGGAATTGCACCTCGAAAAATTTAGACAGTAAGTTGGAAGTGTAGCCAACGTGAGTTACATTTCAGAAAACTCAGAATCTCATTACGGAGGGAAAAATCTCATCCAAGCACAATTTTCCCTGAGAACATTTCCCTCTGTATTGATATTTTCAGTTTTCTGAAATGCAACGCAAGTTGGCTACACTTCGAACTTACTATCCATACGACTCGCGTGTCTACCGCAATCAGGGGTCGAGAGGGAATTGAAATTAATTTGATCGCCCTCCGAGTTCGCGAACGACCAAGCGTCGCTTTTCGATCGCGATACTCGATCAAGAGGCCAGAGCAGGTAAAAGAATTTGGGATACCGAATCCCGAACTCAGAGGCGAATGGGGCGATTATTGTTCTCGTTCGAAGAACGAGAGGCAGTAGCGCGGGCAAACTGTTCAGTTCCCGAGATGGGATATGATTTCTGGCCGCATTGGCATCCCCTCGTAAGACAGGAGGGAATTAAAACCCGATCTCGATTGCCCTCCTCGAAAGACGCACACGGGGCTTCCGATCGAATTGATCTGGATCGGCTGAGTTTTTGCCCGCAAAGGCTCTGGACTTTACCCCTGGATTCTTTCCTCCACTGCTAGTCCGCACACGCTGGACCGCGACAGCCGATCACTCCTTCCTTTCACTTTGGCATTGTGCTCATGCGTTCTCCCCTTTTACTTTCGTCCTCTACCCTGGCTATTTTTCGCCTGTCATGATTCGTGCGTAAACTGTGGGCTTGTCGCTTTTTGACTTCTGCACGTCTAAACATCTATTCCTCATAGCTGATCGGTACATGTAATGTCCATATTTCTTCTACTTTTGTCAGGGTACTTTAGAGAAGGCTCTCTTCGAATTTTCGGCTCATTTGAAAAATTTCGGCATAAAGAGCAGGAAATTGGCTTATATTTTTTTTTTCTTAACTAAAGCTTTAGTCCTCTTAGATTTATTGAGCTATTTTATTTGAATTGCATTTTGCAAAAAGGAATCAAGAGCATTCCAATATTGCTGGGATTGTGCAACTTACATTCTTTGATATCAAATCACTGAAATCATGCAAGAAATTAAATTTACAAGCGTAATTTTTGGCTTGAATTTAAAGTTTATTGGGAGTAAAGATAGAACTTATTTAGGCGATCAGTTTATATTTGTAAGGTGAAAATAGTTGCGCAATCTTAGAAACATGGAATGCTCGTGGTTCTCTCTTGCAAAATGTAATCCATTTAAAGCAATATGAACAATTGAACACATCCGAAAAATGAATGAAGAGAAAAACGCACCCCTCTCGGAATGCTAAAATTCGCACCTTATGTTATAGCCCATTTTGCCGTGCTACAGACGAATGCCGTAAGAACCATTGAACCATCAGACGTTGCCAAATTTCCTTTGATGACCCGCAGATTATCGTGAAAATTCAACTATATTTTTTTACTGCTTTTTCAGAGAATTTTATGAGCAATTTGATCTAAAGTTTCGAATAATTTTAAGGCGGTATAGTAGGGCCCACGAAGGATGATCCCTGAAAAATCAGGCGAATAAACGCATGGACCATGTAAATGTCAACGCTGCGAGATCGAGCACGCACATCGACGAAACTGGGTAAAAACGCCGTATGAACATTCGCGAGTTGCCAAATTTCCTCCAATTAAATGCCTTATTTTCAAGCAGAATTGGGCATATTTTCTCTTGAAATAATTTAATATTTCTGAAAATTATTTTCAGATGGCTTGTTGTTGACAAGCCTTTATTTTTATGTTTTGTGGATTTGGAGAAGGCATTCGACCGCGTACGGAGAACAGATGTCTTGAGGATACTTAACGAGCGGAATGTTCCCAGGTGTCTCATCGAGATAGTTGCCGACTTGAACTCGAACACCAAGACACGGATAGTCACCAGGGAGGGAACCTCTGATGTAGTCATTGTAAACAGAGGAGTAAGACAAGGGGACTCCCTCAGCTCTTTTCTATTCAATTTGTTAATGAATAAGCTAATCGATGCAGTTAGATTTAAGAGAGGCTATCGGCTAGGCAATTCGAATATTAATATAATCTGTTATGCAGACGATGCTGTTTTAGTAGCAAGCTCCGAGGATGATCTGCAAAGAATGCTCCATTCCTTCAACCTGGCTGCAGAGGTATTCAACATGAAAGTGTCGGCTAAAAAAACAAAAAGTATGGTCATTAGCAAAAATCCAATACGATGTAAGCTAGTCGTGGACGGTACCGTAGTTGAACAAGTAATGCAGTTTAAGTACTTGGGCGCTTTAATAACGAGTGTGAAGGATTTAGGGACCGAGGTGCGGAGTCAGACAATCAAGGCAACTAGAGTAGCCGGATGCCTAAATGAAATGGTTTGGAGGAATAAGTACATGGCTAAAGAGAGCAAAGTTCGAGTTTATAAAACGGTTGTAAGACCTGTGCTGACTTACGCTGCGGAGACCCGAGCGGACACGAAGCGCACTAAACAACAGTTGCGGACCGTAGAAATGAAAGTCCTGAGGAAAATAGCAGGCTTTACGCTCCGAGATAGGCAGACCAACGAGTCAATTCGCGAAGAGTGCCAAATTCAAGATATTGCCAAATGGACCAAGATGCGCCGGAAAATGTGGTCGGAACATGTTGAGAGGATGGAGGGGGAAAGGCTTGCCAAGATTTGTATGGTAGGACGACCTCATAGCCAAAGGCAACCCGGACGACCGCCCAAGAGATGGGCACAGAGCTGCCTTTCATCCCCGGAGAATTAAGTGATCTCTCTCATCGGCATCATATTACTGTTTTAGAGGCTAGACAAACAGGGTCACGGCCCTAGTCAGAAGGCAGAAGAAGAAGAAGAAGAAGATTTTCAGATGATTTAGAGCTGACAGCGAATAAAATTCTCTGAAAAATTGGAGGGAAAGTATTCACTGATTTCCCTGAAAATTCTTTTTTAGTCAACGGAAGTTTGGCATCGGCTAAAGGCTCATACGGCGTTTCCTTAGCAGGGTAGAATAGGTATTATATGCGAACCGCCGCTATTCCACCCCTATCTTCAGGTCAAAATTCTTAAAAGGAAGCCCTTTCGTAAAAGATCAATTTCCTGTAATTTTGCCCCAATCTCTTCGTTCATTACATGGTTGAATTGCTTGTGAAATTCTGAACTAAATGATGTTTAATTGTAATTTACACTTTTTATTTTTTCCTTTTTTCTCCTTTTTATAGCGAAGTTTAATTTTTATTTATCTCATATAGTATCTCGAACTGTAACTTCTTTGCTATTTGACAGATTTTTATAAATGAGGCCTTTTTTTACTCGTGCTTTAACAGAGAGTGAGGAAACTCTACCTAAAAACTTTTTTAGCAATTTTCAAAAAATTTTGGATCATTCTAGTAGGACGGTGATATTGTTAATTACGCGTAAGTAATTAGGGTTCTATTGTGGCTCGGCTCGGCATTGTCGCGCGAGCTCCAGTCTCGGTCCGGACGGGGGGTGTCTCACTGCTGCCAGTGTTTGCAAGAAATACCCGCGGCTCAGGGATCATCCCTCGTGGGCCCTACTATAATGCAAAACTTTTGGAGGAAATTTGGCATCACTCAAATGATTATGCGGCGTTATTCCTCAGCACGGAATCACCAGCGATGCACTTTGATGTGAATGCTGAAAAGTGTAAGCGTGTTTAGGGTGGGACTTAGTTTTTTCAATCGACCAAAAAAAATGTTGCACGGTCCTAAATGGTTCTATGTAAAAAAAAAAACCACGGTAGCCAAAAATATTTTGAAAGATAAGAAAATTTACCCGACGCGCACACAGCCAATAGATCGTGATTTTTCCGATTGTTTGAGCATTTTAACCGTCTATTTTTGATATTTTAGTGAGTGATAGGGACTGGACGCTAGATGTTCAAAAATGTGTACAAACCGAGCACATACCTTGCACATTAAGAGAATTTTTTTTTTTTTTTCTCCTAAGTCACTCTCATTTCTCTTGGCAATGCCCAGTCCCTCCGCTCGATTGCTCTTAAAATCGAAATTTCACCGTTTTTTAACTTATAATGAGCTTTGTGAGCAACCACTAATGGTGGTAAAAATCCGAAAATTTGTGAAAAACAAATCCATACCGCATCAGTATAGCGTCTAGCCCACATACCAACTACAGGCTTCAAAGAGGTTCATCGTTGCATTTCCTGGCCCGCTCATTGGCCAGCGGTTTAAGTCGGGGCAATCGATGAGTCTCTTTGAAGCCTCTAGTTTGTAACGGGGCTGGACGCTTATGGAAGAAGAAATTTCAGAAAACTCCTGCTTCTTGGTTCGGCCACCAACCACCGGTCCGGGGGCGCTTCTTCGAATAGCACCGCCGATCTTCCCACCGCGCCGCGCCGGTCTGCTGGCCCTCGACCGGCTGCGACGCGCGATTGTTCCCATTGAGCTTACTTTTGGGGTTCTCTCCGTCGGCGGAACCCGTGTTAATGACACCCTCTACCTACTAGCCGCTGAAAATTTGCGGACCACTTTTTTTAAAGTTTAACTAATCTTCATTTATTCAACGGATTCAAATTCAGCTCGCAATCCTGATGAGTAATATATATATAATAATAAGTAATTATATCGGTAAGTTACTGATCAATAACGTGGGCCAAACGTGAAAGCGGTCAGACATGTGTTAATGACACCCTCCTTCTACTGGTAGAGGATAATTTGCCGACCAACTTCTTTACCGTTTCTAAAATGTTCTACTATTTCAACGGATTTGGATTCTGCTTGCAATCCTGGTGAAAAATATATATAATTACAAGTAGGTATATCGGTAAGCTAAACAAGAATTGGAGGAATGTGATAGAAAGTATTTTAAAAGCGCTGAAGACATTCGCGAGTTTTGCGATACCATACTTATTCAATATACCTACTCATAATAATTCAAATTTTTCATCAGACTTCGAGACTTCATAAAGAAATAGCCAGATTTCTCTGAGAAGAAGTGACGTTAATTAATTAAAAAATTTGGAAACGTCCTTTACCACAGTCATTAATTGGAGAATTAAGAGGGAAGGAGAGATCACCCCGAAGTTGCTATGTTCAAGGAATCTGTGGTCATTATGAACAGAAAATTAAGTCTCCGTAGTTTTTCCTTCATATTTTTCATAGAGATTTAATGAATTTACTGTCAAGGAGTTTACCTTCTAATGGTTGCGTTTATGGAACCAATCATTAACTCAGAAATCGTGTACTCCCATTGTCCACCGGAATAGTGTCTCTTCACCAAAGGTGGTCTAGTTTATCCAAAATTTCTTAAAAACCTTTATAGCTCCTAAATTTAGAGACTGTACTTAGGGTTTTCGATTAGAAATTCTGGAAAGTGAAATCTAAGCGCTTAATTACTGAAATTGACTTGAGGTATAATGATTGCTGGAGGTATGAAATTTTATGCCCAATTCCCTAAGTGCAAGGTGAAGTAATGCAGAGAAAATTGATTTCTTGCCTAAACCCGGGTTTTTTTCCCCTTTTTTTTTTGGTTGAGATTAGTAACTTTCGCTTAAGTTAGCCCTGCCCTCCCTTTCCCCACTTGCAGGATTGTAGAATAAAAAGGAATGCATGAAATGCAAAAGAATATTAAAAAATACTCAGTTGGAATAGCAGTGAATAAATGAATTAAAGACTAAGAGAAAAATGAGTAGGTAATAAAAAAGGGAAAAAACAATGAAACATATGAAAAACCGGTGGATAAAACGTATTTTGATACACGGCAAGGACGGAAATTTGAAGAAAGTTTTTGACGTATTCGAATTGCAGTTGCATATTTAGTTGCATTCAATTTTAAGAACATGAATATCATATTTCATAGCCTGATGCGTTTAATATTGGTAACGGGGGAAGGGGGTGGAGAATCAAGCAAAACCCAGAAGAGGGGGGGGATAGTGAAGAAAAATTAATGGAAACGTGTGATAACAATATTTCAGAGGGAGAAATTGCCGCGGCTTAAGTGGACAAATTAACTGAAATGATCGGTTACCGAGCGAAACATGTCAAGAAATTCACAAGACGAAAAAATTAACCGTCCGGTGTTTCGTCGTTTTCACCTCATCTCACTAGCGTGTCAACGAACTGTGCTCGGCTGGTAGTGCATTCAGACGACCTGGTGCAGCCCGCAGGAAGCGCAGGAGCCGAGGGATGGCCAAGGAGGATGACTCAACGGTCAACCATGGGTCAACGTGGACCGTATGCAGGATTCGCAGCCCAGCGGACCGCGGCGCGCCCGACCAGGCGACCATCTGAGCGATGAGAGGGAATAAGGAGGGAATAAACTGGCGTTCTTCATTCGCCTCTCAAGATGGGATATGAATACGAGTGTCATTGGCATCGCCTCTCTGAGGGCAATCGAATTAGACGGCTAATCGATCGCGTTCTGGGATGGTATCGCTTTCGCCGCGATATGCCTCAGGTATCGAGAACTAAGACGGGCGCCGGACAAAAAGATTTGGGTTTGCGAACGGAGAGGCATTCGAAACAAAAGGCCTCTCAACTCGCGAGCGAGGAGCCGATGCATAGAAATCCTGGAAATCGCGTTCGCTCTGAGAACCCTCTCACCCCGTGCCTCTACATCAAGACAAACTCTCCATGCAAAGATAGGGAACAAATACATTAACAGGGTTGCCGTGTTTTCAGTTTTGGAGTCCCCAAATAAAGTGGCAGCCCTGTCAATGTATTTGCTCCCTATCTTTGCATGGAGAGTTTGTCCTGATGTAGAGGTGGACCCTCAGGATAGCGTGGGATATCCCCTCCATTTTGGCCTCAACTTGAGAGCTTTTTTGAGTTTGGGAGTTGATTTCAGATAAAACCAGTGGCACCATCGTGTTTCTCGCGAACTTTTACCGAAGAATCAGCAGTCAAATCGCAAATTCCTCACACATGCAACATCTCCATTGGGATTTCGTTAGAATGGAAACTGGTTGGAGGTACTAGGTACACTGAAAAAAAATTCTCGGCGTTTTTACTAAGGTCCGTTGGTACCTTTACCATCTCACTTTTTTACCAATTATTGGTAATTTTACCAAGACAGACTGGTAAGCTTACCTAAAAACCGGTATTTTTACTGTTTTTTTCAGGTAAGAATACCACTTTTATTAGTAATCAATTCCCGGTAACGTAGCCATTTTATCTCGGTAATTCTACCACAGTCGATAAAAAATATTGGCGTTTTTACCAAGGTCCAGTAAAATTACCGAGAAAGTTCAATAATTTTACCGAGATTTCTCGGTAAAATTACCAATTCCATAAATGGTAATTTTACCAAAAAAAAAAAACTGGGATCAAATAGAACCATGAATTCTTGGTAATTTTACCCTTTTCTTAGTAAGTACACCGAGATTTTTTTCTCATTGTAGTTTCAAGTATAACGACGTGTGGGTAAATTTTTCTGGCGGATTGTTGGTGTGGGAAGTTGAGGACGGCAGCAACATTTCAAGCCATTGATCGGGGGCACTTTCGATTCCCGAGTCAACACTGACCGGCTGACCTACAACGTGCAGTGGATTAACCACGTATTGAGCTCAATTTTCTAATTTCACGCGAGATGAAAAAAATCCGTTCCCCTCCTACAGCCTGAATTATATTGCATTCGCTCCCTCTCAGATGCGTGTTGTATCCGACCTTTTGTCACATTTGGCTTGAAAATGAAATTTTGGAAAAAAACTCAATTCATCGCCAGTTTATTACCTGGCTTCAAAAAGCTTCTTTTTTAATTATTCACTGGAAAAAAAACACATTGGATCTAGAGTCCAGACTTTTAAAAACATCGACAAGAAAAAGGACTCTTGATTCGATCAGAATCGAGCTTAAGTCAAGAACCAAGCCTCTTAATCTAAGCGGATTTCGTTTTGATTCAAGCAAAAATCCGATTGAATCAATGAGTATTTTTTCTTGTTAATATTTTCAAGAGTCTGGATTCTAGATCCAATGTGTTTTTTTTTCCAGTGTTTATTCATTTATTTTTTCCCGTGATCGTCCATGGAAAGAGAAGCGCAGCAACCACAAAATGATTATGATTTTTCGAATGAGTTTGTTGAGAAACATAGTTCCGCGAAAAAGCAGCGTTTGAAATACTAATGAATCATTTTCAAAGCCGGAAACTGCCAGATCATAGTGCAACTCTTGTCAGTGGTGATTCTTAAAAGCTGGCAACACTGGTTTTTCCACCATTTGAATCCATTGAAAATATCGATAGTAGGGGAGGCAAGCTGCCGCATCAAGAATCGATTGTTTACATGCATTTTAAACGGAGGAAAAACAGCGTTGCCAGCTTTCAAGAATCGCCACTGCCTCTTTGTGGCTCAAAAATGAAATGAACCGCTCGTAACCTACTTTGTGACACACCAGGGAGGTGATAAAATCTCAAAATCTCATTTTTTAACCAAACTTGACAAAACCATCACACGTACTGAATAAATTTATCCCTGTGGACACTCATACTTTTTTCTATAGACAATCACAGATAGACTAGAGTCCCTTTATACCCAGAGTTAAGACAACTCACTTTTGGTTCGGCTGAAAGTGGCCTAAAAAAAAATCCAATTCTGATTGGTTCTCGCTCATGGAGGCCGAAACGAGTGCACCAAGATGGCGGTACCTCGAATGTGAACAAGAATAATGAAAATATCACCTAATTGTGGTTTATCAAATGTAAATTGTCATTTCCATCGGTCCAAAATGAAAAGAGAATAAGAAATTATTCACAAAACAATCTCATTTTCTTTTTAATTGATCAATTTGTTGATGTTGTTGTTTTTGTGTGACAGACATCGCAGGATTCCTGATCCTTGTCCCTCAATATCGTTCGTTTGGGTGCACTCGTTTCGGCCTCCATGGCCAGCCAAGGCCGGCTGTCAGTCAGCTGATAATCGAGTTGTCTTAACTCTGGGTATAAAGGGACTCTAAGATAGACGGTGTAATTGCAGGAACGCGCAGATCGTTTGTGCTGTTTTGCTGTCTTCGCTTCTATCTTATTCCTTCCGATAAAAACAAACAAACGACTCTGTTCGAAATTCTCACAGAATATTCTTCACTTAGAGAGGAAAAATTAAGACATTATTCAGGAGATGACGTTGAGTTTATCTCCAGTTAAATAATGAAGTATGACAGTCTGCAGCGTTGTAAACGGAGGTGCGCGTTCCTGCAGTAGGATCCTGACACTCCATAGAGAAAAAAAAGGTGGTGTTTGCATTTCGGGCATCTTGGAATTTTTTTGATGACGTAGGTCGGTACAGCGACTTTTATCATCGATTTTCTTGGAAATGATGTGATTTATGGAAAAAAGTCATTCTATAAAAAGTGCTTAAAATTATATCATGAGTTGATTTAAGCAAAAAATGGGACATTATGGTCCGTTTTTCATACTTCGAATTCTGGATTTCGCTCCCCAGGTTGCACCGACCTACGTCACCGGGTAAACAAACCTCAAGATGCAAACACCTCCTTTTTTTCTCTATGCTGACACTTTGCCGTGCTAGGGGAAAACCCCGTATTTATAATTCGAGGATTGCCACAGTTGATCCACTAAAATGTCTGGGAGAATTATGAATATTTTCTCCTAAGATTTTTACATAATTTACATCTGATTGCTAATAAAATTTCTGAAAAATTGGAGGAAAGATATTCAGAGATTTCCCTAAAAATTCGTTTTGCACCAAAATAACTTTGGCAACGTCTGATGGCTCATACGGCTATCTTGCTTAGCACGGCAGTATTGATATACGTAACAGAGACTACTGCGCGTTACTTAGTGACAGATCCAGGGACAACTCTGCCGTGCTAAGGAAGAACGCCGTATGAACATTGGAAAGTCGCCAAATTTTCTCCGATTAAATTGTTATTTTTGAGGAAAATTGTCGATATTTTTCCTTGGAATTTTCATACTTTTTAGATCAAATTACGAGCAAAATTACCCGAGAAATTGGAAGAAAAATATTTACAAATTTCCATTAAAATTGGTGATTTGTCAACGGAAATTTGGCAACGCCTAAAGGCTCATACGGCGTTTTTCCTTGGCACGGCAGAACTGCCCTCGTCTCTATTTCCCAGCAAACGACGAGAATGGTACCTTAGTACTGTTTATCGACGGTGGAACTGCCAGACTACGTATCTCGTTTGCGGTGTTTAAAAATCTCCGCTCCTATTTTATCTTTTGGAAGAAGTTCAAATCAATATCATTATGTGAAGTTTTTACTGATATTTCTTCGCACAGAGAAGATAAATCAAAGGAGTTTTCAAGAATTGACGTGTAGTAGTTCTCCACTTGAAAAATAAAGTGTAACACACTGAAAAAAAATTCTCGGCGTTTTCACCAAGGTCCGTTGGTGCCTTTACCATCTCAATTTTTTTTACCAATTATTGGTAATTTTACAAAGACAGACTGGTAAACTTACCTAAAAACCGGTATTTTTACTGTTCTTTCAGGTGAGAGTACCACTTTTATTGGTAATCAATTTCCGGTAACTTTGCCATTTTATCTTGGTAATTTTACCACAATCGATAAGAAATATTGGCGTTTTTACCAAGGTCCAGTAAAATTACCGAGAAAGTTCAATAATTTTACCGAGATTTCTTGGTAAAATTACCAATTTCATAAATGGTAATTTTACCAAGAAAAAACTGGGATCAAATAGAACCCTGAATCCTTGGTAATTTTACCCTTTTCTTAGTAATTTTTTTTCAGTGCAGGAGGTCTGCAACGTCGCAAACCGAGTTACGCGGTCTGGAAGTTTCACCGTCTTCATGTCTTTAATGTGGAGGAAGCGATTGATTGAACACCAAAACGCTAATTTGCGAATACCCTCTGTCAATAGTAACACCATGCTGGTTTTGCTTTCAGATACAGGTTCTGATCCAGAGTCCGTGGTGATGGAGCAGATAGCCAAAAGGGCGTTCACCACGATTAGTAGGTGGCAACCGAGCCAGAAAGAAGAGCAACGAATGAGGACCAGGTCACTGGTTTCCCTGATCCCGAGCTTCAACATTTTAGCTTCCATCCAGAGGAAAACGCGGCAAGGGGCTCAAGAAAAGTACCGAAGACCCATAGGACTGCCCCTCAGATGGGGCTGACCCCGGAATAGAAGAGCACACCAGAATCGAAAACTCCGCTGAATTACTTTTCTTATTAGTTTTAGCATCTAGTTTTATCTTCGTAAGAAACTCTGTTTAACTGGATTTGGTACCTCAATTGTTAAACGAATTATTGTGCAATATTACTAACTACAACACAGACATCTGGAAGCTACCTGACATCTCGAAAGTCTATAAATCTAGTCCTTAAACATAATATCATCACTCCGACTGATATGATACATTATTACACCTAATTTTCAATCTAAGAAGAAAACATTCATTGTTGACTGTACCATGTATACTTATTAACAGATCATAGGTAGTAATTGAACCTTATTGATTTATCAGCAATGCAGGCTGAATTTCCCCCAAAAAATCGTAGCATGCATTTTACAAATATAGTACCGTATCATCTAACTATGTTCGTAAAAATTTCAACCATTAATTTTTTTCTTTGCGTCCAATTCCAAATTTTTTCATATTCGGCGATATGCTTACGTTGACTGCTCACAGTCAATTTGTCTAAGTTTACACCATCAAGCAGTAAGACCATGTGTACCTTGTCCTTCGTTGTTTCTGAGGAGCAGGTTTTGTCCGAACACTTTTTTTTTAGAAGAAATAGCAAATTTTAGCCAACTTTTTATGCTTTTTTTTTCCTCCTACATTTTACCTCAGAATTCTCTCCTTAACTTGAAAGCTTACGGAGAGTCTGATACAAGGAGGTTTTAGTCAATATAGCCTAATCAATATAAAATCTGCATTGTGAGATAACTTCTTTGAAAAGTTGAAAGAAACGGAATTATACCTAAAAAATGATATATTATAAAAATTTGAAATCCCTCACTCCTTCAAAAATTTTTGAAAATAAAAAAAAATTGACTTGAATCGCTCGTATTTTATTCATACATTCAATACTTGCCTTAAAGTAAATTCCTCAAACTCAGGATAGATAGCGATATACTCCTATTTTTCAAAACCAGTTCATCGTGACTCATAAACCGAAAAACCTATAACTCCTTCATCCTGATGCGCCCTTTCATAATTATTAATTGAGCCGAACAAGCTTGGAAGAAAAGGTAGTAATAGAAGGAACGTTTGAAGGAAAAGAAGAATAAATAACATGCGGATATTTTCAGCTCCTCCCTCAGTTTGGTGTTTTCTTCTTGTCAAAAATAGCATCTTTTCCACGTGAAATGAATGTTTAAAATATTTCAGAGGCTAGAGTAAAGTTATGATTCTTTTTCGCCCATAAACTAACCGTTATCAAAACCCCACGATCGACCCAACCAGATACCTGGGGATTGGTTGAAAGATGAACAAAATTCCAATTTTAGTCACGTAAACGTAGTCCATATGCGTGAAGTGCAGTATTTGCATGGAGATAGAACCCCTCTCACTGCAATAAGAACTACATGAAATCTCATGCACTGCTTGGCTTGAATAAAAACTCAGAGTGTGAGTTTAATACACGGTAAAAATGAAATGATAATCGCGCGGGCACACTCACAAGTATGAAAGTGAAATGGCGATAACGTAGAAAGGCAAAAATGCAACTTACTTTACCATATGTTTGGTATAAAATATCAGTCGTGAAACTAGATACCATCTGTTATTTATAGAGTGGATTAAGGAGGAATGGATCGAGAAGTTACGCAGCTAACTACTTAATCATATCAAGGAGACGCACAGCTACGGAGGCGGAAAAATTCAAAGTGCCTTCATTTTCCTGCGTATGCAACGCTAATTACCATGTTTTGTGTGCAAACGAGCATTTTCATCAACGAAATTAAAGCAAGTTATTTCGTCAGAAAATTAAATACCACTCCTCTACCAAAATCTATTTATTTAATGCGTATTATAATAATGTACTTAGGTATTGGAAGAATCTTAGTTTTCCGGATTAGGCCGTAATATTTGCAAATCTGAGTTTTCGACCGTTCACTCCGTAGCGAAATCGATAGACGGGAAGTTGAAAGGTACTATATGTAGTATATTGGAGCAATGATTCATTGTCAAACCCTTTAGGCAGAGAGGAATATTCTGTCAAATTTACCACTAAAATGACCCAAAAGGACATAGCGCCCTTTAAGCTTTGTTTATATTCAAAGGCATCTCTCAGGCAAGAATAGTTCCTTCACGTATCATGCCTTGCACATCGTGCTGTCAAAAGTGAACCACGAAAGATCGTGAGATCTTTTGTTGTTCCACGCCTGTGCACTACTATTCGTGCCTCGGAGATATCCTTGCAGAATAAACGAAGAATGGAAAGCGATTTGCCATCTTAGATTCTTGTAGTGAAGCCCGCCTCCGCGCTACGGGTTAAAAGGTGAGTACTCGGACGGTCAAAACGCCTTCACTTCAATGCGTATGCAATACGGACATCCATGGAGACCGAATAGTTGCATCCAAGACTAAAAATGAATGTCCGTCGCATTCTCGCATTGGACACTAACCGACCAGCGTTGTATATAGTGCCGATGAAGTAAACTAACACTGATTTTTATCGCGACTTTGTCAATTTTCCGAATAATGCTTTAATTTTTTAAATATATAACAACGTTCCCGTCGTTAAGCGTGGACTACGGCTATTACTTTCTCTGATCTAAGAACAACAAATGCAGCAAAGTCGCTTCACGGTCACTTCTGAAAAAAATTCCAGCGCGTATATTCATCTTTTGTAATAACATGTCCGATAGAGAATTTGCAGGTGTCTGAAATTCGTGATTTCCATCTTCAAAACGATACTACTGGGAAAACTGAGTACGAATAGGATTGCATTTTGCAAAAAAGAACCACAAGTATTGCTATGATGCGAAGATTGTGCAAATTCATCCCTCGCAGTAAAATTACTGAAAACATGAAAAAATATGAAACTTACGTGATAATTTTTGTCTTTAATTTACAGTTTTTAGCGAGTAAAATAGAAACTGTTAATGGATGATCAGGTTTTTCTTCCAAGACAAGAGAAGTTGCACAATCTTAGCAACATTGCAATGCTCGTAATTCCTTTTTGCAAAATGCAATCCAATGTATCCTTGGTTTCTAAATTGAACGATTGTTGGAGAAAATATGACAAAATAACCTGATCTGCTAAATTGCATGTGTTTAAATGGAAAATTCCGGCAGATTACGTCATAACGTCGCTTGGCTGACATAAGGGCGTAACTACACATTGAGATGATCCCGGAAAAGCGTTGAAATGTATGGTAGACAGGGTTCATCGCAGAGTGTAGTTACGCCCTTCTGTCAGGTAGGCGACGATAAGGCGGCACATTTTCTCACTTTTAAATCTACTTTTCTTCAATTTCTCATGTTAGAAAAAAATGATGAAAAATACTGCGAACTCAGCTCATTAAGCACTCTCAAATGGAGAAACAACATTTTTGTGCGCAAAGTCTCCATTCGTCAGGATTAAAAAACGACACACTGGAAAAAAAACACATTGGATCTAGTGCAGACTCTTAAAACATCGACAAGAAAAAGTACTCTTGATTCAATCAGAATCTAGCTTAAATCAAGAACCAAGCCGCTTAATTTAAGCGGATTTCGTTTTGATTCAAGCAAAAATCCGATTGAATCAAGAGTATTTTTTCTTGTCAATGTTTTCAAGAGCCTGTACTCTAGAACCAATGTTTTTTTTCCACTGCAGCGTGACATCGTGGTGTTCGTTCGCTCATCGCATCGCGGCGCCAGCATTTTCCACACGACGTGATGACGGCGACACGGCGTCTGGTCACACCGGGCGCAGTTCGGCCTCCCGTTGCATATCGATGAACTCCCCTACGAGGCGCAACATAAGCGCGAGTGAATCCAAAACCGGGAGCACGGCATCGCCGCGACGGCGATTACCCTGCGCGGACGGAGGGTCGATAAGGGGCTTCAAAGATGAGAAGGGTCCGCGGAGGAAAAAAGAATAAAGACATAGACAGTAGGTCGAATGAGAGAATTTTGCGACCATCTCGATTTCACGGTCAGCCGAGTATAAATCAACGTAGAGGAGTCTCGCGGTTCGCTCGCCAGACGGTCCACCGTGCTGAGGAAAACCGCCGTATGAACCATCAGGCGTTGCCAAATTTCCTTTTTATAAAACACGAATTTCCCGGTAAACTTATGAAAATTTCCCCTCGAATTTTTCAGACGATTTTGTTCACACTATCATCTGGGGTTACTGGAAATTTAAAGGGAAAATGTTTATAACATCCTTCGGAAATAAACATTTTATCGGTGGAAATTTGGCAACTCTCGAGTATTCATACGGCGTTCGCTAGAGGTGGGTCCGGTTATTCATCGATGGACGGCGGTGCGACCCCGGCGAGTGGCAACCGCGGGGCGACATCAAAGACGCGCCTGAATGATTCTCGGCATACCGCACGCAGCGCACCAGCCCCAAGGTTACTCCGCGACCCCATTGAACATAACTTTTAGAGACGTTATTATCCCCGTAGAGTAAATATCGCTCATGCCGTGCTGTGGTGAAGCCTACTCACTCCGAGACACTCTGGACGGAAATCGCCATCCTCTATGAATAGGCTCTTTGGACTCGCTTTCAATGAGAGTATTCGACGTATGACAATTTATATCTGTCGCAGGCAATTAGTCAAACCGTCGCTCCTCTGACGTAAAGGCGTATCTCGATTTCCACGTGAGCCATGTTACAAATGGACTGCATTTTGCAATTTGGAACTATAAATTCTGGCTCTTTTGGAAAAACACTTATGTGCATAGGGAAACTAATGACACATACGTTGTTTTTAAACCGGGCTAGAATTTATTGTCCCAAATTACAAAATGCAGTCCAAATATGAATCAATGCTCTTTGGGGCTTATATTGAAATCGAGATACGCCCTTACGTCGGGGGAGCGACAAAATAAGGTATTTTATCAAACGCCCAGGCAGATACCCAAATTTTGACGGTTTACGAAATTTTGTAAATTTATGGCGAAACGCTCGCGATTTTTTGATATTTTGGGGGGAAATAACTCATCAAATTTACGAATTCATCCCCTTGTTCCTTCTTCTTCAAATGATGCTTATATCTTTGAGTGGTAAAATTTTAAAAATGTCTGTATTGTATGATATGCTGTAAATTTCAAAATAAATATTCGTACAAGGAGCTAAAAATCGTGTAAAAGACTATTTTATGATACACATTTTAACGGAGAGTTCTTAATTACAGGAGAAGTATTGCCTAAAATTATGACTAGAATAAAAATGTCAATCTGAATAAGAGTGTTTGACTATTTGCCTGAGCATTTTACAAAATGCCTCATTATACTATTTGCCTGCATCAACGATCAACTGTAACACTAGTTTGTTGACACTAAGTTTCATAGACTTTGAGAGCACTTTTTATCAAGTTTTCGGTGCATTGACAAGTAGGTGCCAAAAAACCACAGTTTTGTCTCAGTTGCTGACCTCAAAACGTGACCGCTCCAATTTGGGTTGACGTATCCAGGAATTTTTATGCCAAAGTATTCGTAAAACTCTCCTGTGAGCAGCGGTGCCTTTGTTTCAGTTTTTAGTTTTCTGGTGCTAATGTCCTGTTACCCATGAACATTGCCTACTGTACATTTTTTTACATACTAGTCAAAAATGATTTTTCTCTGAATGGAAATTTCACGGTTGAAAGTTCATTCAAAGCCCTGACTTCTTGAAGTTTTCCCTAGATATTCGTTCTAGCTATTCAAGATACAGTAGCGCAGCAGTGCGCCCATTTCAATTAGACTCAAGTTTCACGCCTCGAAACAAAACTAATTCCAGTGACAAAATCAACCTTCCGTGGACGGGTTGTTTTTCATCCGTTTCAAAATACATCAATTGTTGCTCGGATTACAATGACTTCAAGTTTATCGAGAGCACCGCGGCCGTGTTGAGCCGCAACCCACTTCACAAAATCCTCCTCCCCCTCTGTCCGTGCCAACGTAGTTTATTTGAATCCGTCGGATTTGATTGGGATTCGGTAAAATCAATCTAACTTTTTCTAAAACGCAGTCTCCCTCAGTCTCGCGTCCCTCTCTTCTCTCTCCTTCAATTTTTCTTTCAATTCCTACTGTGCCGTGCTAAAGAAGAACGCCATATGAACCCTCAGGCGTTGCCAAATTTCCTTTAATAAAACACGGATTTCCTGGTAAACTTCTGAAGATTTTCCTTCCAGTTTTTCGGATAATTTTTTTCGCAATTTTACCGAAAGTTCCTGAACATATCAGGGAAAAATATCCTTATCTTTACTCAAAAATAAACATTTTATAGAAGGAAATTTGGCAATTCTTGAATTTTCATACAGCGTTCTTCTCTAGCACGGCAGTATTACTGATTGGCAAAGTGGCATGGTAGCTCCTTTCGAGTTGTACTGTCAACTTTTAAGGAGAGGAAAAAGTTTGCATGAAACAGGTGAAGGTGTGGCAGCAATGGTCCCGTAGAGGCATATGCGATTCAATCATTATTTACACAATGGACCACTAGACAAGGTACGAATTTAAGGATTCTGATAAGTGCGTGTTTCTTAACCAGAATTTCACATAGAACACGATTTTTGCATTGAAAATTACCGAAATCATTTCCTACCTACGATATTAAACTTTTTATTTTACATTGGGCACGGGAAATTTGAATTGCCTGATCACACGAAACTCAAAACCCTACGAGAGTCCAATCGCGCACTAAAACGGTTCTGGCAGGCTTCTCAATCTAGCACTGTTCATTTCCCACCCTGTGTTGTTCAAACTATAAACAACTTGCTACGCCTGAGCTAAAGCGTCAATATTGAGGTTGCTAGATTCCAGATTTGTATATCGCAGAGAGTGTCATGGTAATTTTTAGTGTGCGGTTTGACTCACGTAGACCATTGAGTTTTCATGAGCGAGAGGTATGAATTCGGACGTCAAGGAACATTAAATTTATTGGTTAGGAAATAATTTCAGTAATTTTCGTTGCAAAAATCATGTTCTACGTAAAATTTTGGTAAAAAGCAACATGTATCAGAAATGCTTAACTTCGCACCTTGTCCAGTGGTCCATTGGGAAAAATTTGGGACACATTGATTTCATACACCACGCCTAAATACGATTTTTTTTTTCTCTCTCTATATGAAGATAAGAATTTAAACTAATCGTCAAACTACATAGTCATAGGATATTTAAAAAAACGGAGGAACAAGCTGCAGCCATCCAACTTTTTCGCAAAAAATGGAGTGTCATAATCCATGTTACTCGATGAAAACGGAGAGCAACAGTTTCGGGAATTAATTAAGTTGAGCTTGGTTTACATTAAGGTTCGGCATTTCCATTAATAATAAGTTGGCTCCGGAGCTAACTTTAACATGACAGCCCGAGTTATGTGGTCTTTTATTTCCATGTTCTTACGCGAATGAATTGCGCACAGACCCGAGACCCATGTCGGGTACTCGGAAAGGTTGCGGATAAACGTTTTTAATTAGGTGGCGCAAATAATAATTCTGTCCTGAAGACTCACGAAGCGCGACGGGTTGCAGTGTTGGCGGAAGGAAGGGGCGCTAATTCTTCCACTTGAGATAGCAGATCATAAATCACGAGCGAAGGTTGAGGGCGAGACGCAGCGATGACTCGACTTTTTGGGGATGAGAGGGAAGCGGGGGAGGATGTTTCATCTCTTCTCGTGCGTCAAATCTGTACGACTTGAATGAGAGGAAATTTAATCTCTCCCGGGCCTTTTTTAAAGCACACACATTGAAATGGATTAGTTTTAGGAACGTCGATTGATCATCAAAAAAAAATCGATAAAATTAGGGAGTGAGTCAGAGGTATACTCAAATGAATTTTTTTCGCCTCACTAAGGGATATTTCTTCCGCTTTAAGCTCGACGAATCTTGGGGGGGGGGGGGGGGGGGCAGAAACTTCAATGGGGAAAAAGGAAACTGTTAAAAATTCACTTCCCGTTTAGTTGAATGCATATTTTTTTGTTGAAACGGCTCCTGTCTTCCAAGTGCGAATTTGCACTGATTTTAAAACTGATTTCATTACAGTTGAGAAGGATTGGCGAAAAACGTACGGTCAACAATGTGGAAAAGTTGGCTCAGTAAGCGTCTCGTTTGCTCAATTTAATGAGCTTTGGCTTACTTTAAAGCTAAGAGTATGACTGATTTGTGAGTAAAATTGGATTTCTCCTACCTTCAATTGTCGTTGATTAAGTGTTTTTTGACTTAAATTTTTAAGAAAGCAAAATTGACATGAAAAAAGTACATAAATTCCAACGCACATTGTATTTTTGCCTTCAAGTTAAGTTAGTTAAGGAGGTAGGCCAAAAATCACCCTCCGTTAAGAAATTCGTTGTCTAATAGAGAATTAGTGCCCTGCGACGTACACAGTCATTTACAAATCATCCCTATAGAAATACTGGCTTTCAGAGAGGGAGGTCATGTGTAGTAAATAATGTTTCTTTTCTTCAATTTTAGGGGACAATTCTAACTCCGTGCTTCAATTCCAGAGTTTTCCCTGTGTCAAAACACAACATGGGCGGCCTTTTAAGCCCTAATATTCAATGCCCCGATTACTCTAACACAACTTCGAATGACCGAGCCAAACACAGTGTGGCCGCCGTTAAACGCATATTAGCGCCTACAAGACTGCATGAATACTTCTCGCATTGCACCAAACGCGGCGCAGTCGGCAGTCGGTCGGTTGGCCTTAAACGAATATTAGCGCCTACAAGACTGTGGAAACACTTCACGCATTGTGCTCACAGCACGTTATTCGTTTTAATTTTTCGATTTCAAACCCACCACCCGCGCTGCGGTGGACACAATATCCGACCAGTGTACAACGCATGTCTGCGATCCTCGAAGGATCGTAGAGATTTTCCTGATTTTTGCTAACTTTCCCATCATTGAATATCCCTCATTGCACCTCACCCACTGGCCCTCCCGACGAATCAAATATAAAAATTTGCCAGTTTTAGCTGCACATTTCATGTCCCCTTTTGCCCAATGGCTCGTTCTACCGTGCGTCGTTGTCTCGCAAATTTTGATGCTTTCAGTCATGGAGAATCCGTGTGTAAAGCGGGGCATAGGCATATTGCTGCTAGCTGGATTGAAAGCGCATCACACTGAGAAAATGACTCGGCCGCGCTCCCTTCCCTGGCTCGTGCAACGCTAAAGTTGTCGGAAATATTTGACTACGCGTCATTATTCTTGACTCTCTGCCCGGGTTTTACGATAATTCAAGAGAAAAGGTGTATCTTCATTGCAACGGTTCAGAAGCTCGGATAGTGTCACATTTTTCCAGAGTTAAAATAAGTGAATTAAAACGAACGAAAATATCGTGTCGAAAGGGTGCACTCTTTTCTGCCGCCATGACCCGCCCGGGCCACATGCTAGCCAGCTGACAATCGAGATGTCTTAACTTTGGGTTATATAGGGGCTCTATCCCGAGTCATCTAATTCACTTTCCGACGGACTGCTCGGAGAAGGATGGCATAAGATTTTTGGATCCGCAAGGTTGAAACTTACGCGACTCGTTCATGCAGATTTGCTGAGAGGCGAATTTCCGCCCGACCCCGGGGTACAGCACGGCTCGGGGCCGATCTTTGAAACCTCGAGTAAACGAAGTCACGCTCTTGTTGAAACGAGGGTCATTACGCTCGCTACACTCGTCGCTTTTCACGCTGGCTAACCTCAAAGACAGTTACGCTGCGTTGAAAACTACTTCTTGTTTCTGAGCCATTAAGCAGCCCTCCGTCTTAAAAAGGGGTTTTAAGGCTAGAGTATGAACGACCCGAGATGAATCACGCCTCGTTCCATAGCGTAAAATGCGGCGGCTTCCTCAAATTGATGAGTGTACTCTCATGGCTTGTATTTTTTAGCCATTCTGATTACTCTACAGATAAATTTGATAATTGGATTGCATTTTGCCAAAAGGAACCAGAAGAATTGCAGTGATGCTAAGACTGTGCAACTTCATCCCTTGCAATTAATTCCTGAAATCATAGAAAAATATGAAATTTACACGGTAATTTTTGTCTTAAATTTACAGGTTTCAGAGAGTAAATTAGGAACTGTAAATGGATAATCAGGGTTTTCTTCCTTGACAACAGAATTGCACATAATCTTAGCAACATTGCAATGCTCCTGGTTTCTTTTTGCAAAATGCGATCCAATTTTCCTCAATTTTTGAGCTTTAAGGTCTAACTGGTGCAAAAGTGTTCAAATTTTCTTACCCTATACAGTGGTGCCAAAAACGTTACATAGTGACCGTAAAATCCCGGAGGACATCCGTGCTCCATCCACCCAAGCTTGACGCCTTTCAAATGGACCAATGGACGAAGTACCATTTCTTCAATTCTGGTTATTCACAGTTCATCGTCTAAAGCTCATTTTTTCCGTGCGATACTTATTGAATTCACACCCGCTTTTGAGTAAGTTGCGATTTTGTAAACGGCGACTCTCTCAGTTTTGCATGAGAATACGATGAACAAAGCAATACGACTTGAAAACCAAAATCAGAACCGAGCGTTTGGACTCTCTATTTTGAAATAAGACTTAAAAAAAAGCAAATCTTAGAGCAAAAAAACAATGTTCTTCGGGCATATTTTAAAATTATGGCTCGATTGAAGACTCCAAAATTCTTAACATTTTTTAAACTTATCATTACGAAAG
Source organism: Bemisia tabaci (assembly GCF_918797505.1). Lineage (NCBI taxonomy): Eukaryota > Metazoa > Arthropoda > Insecta > Hemiptera > Aleyrodidae > Bemisia > Bemisia tabaci. The sequence goes on from NW_027311766.1 coordinate 33,501, forward strand.
GTCACTCAGACAGGACATATAAAAGCGCCCTCAACCCACTGAGTAATCTTAATGTGAAATTCTGATACCACAAATCGTGCGCCACGGCAGTCATTTTGCATAGCCGGCTAATTGAAGGCAAATCATTGGCCCCGGCAACAGAGTATGAATTTCAGCAATGTGATTCGTATTTTTTAGAGAGCAAAACCTCCAAGGCTGCCCCACCTGGTATCCAACGAGCCCAACCCCAGGGGCTGCCCCCCGTGCATCCAAGAAGCCCAACCCCCGGGGGCTGCGGCTGCCCCACTTGGCATCCAAGAAGCCTAACCACCCGGGGGCTGCCCCACCAGCTATCCAAGGAGCCCATCCTCCCGCGGGCTTTCCCATCTGGCATCGGAGAGACCCAACCCCCCCGGGGGCTGAGATATAATTGCGAAGATAATCGCTGAGATGTTGGTGATCCTAGCGATTTTATCGTCAAAAAAGCGCAACTTAATTTCAAAATATGGCGATTTTTCCTTGAATAAATGCTGCTTTGGTCGCAGATTCTGTCACATTTAATGAAATTCTAATGAATTCTCTCTTTCTGTGTTAATGTACTCCGATAAAGCTTTATTTAAGTGTAGGAAGCTCTGGCGTGGAATGAAAAAACAGTACCTTAAAATGGCAGAGGCGGTGTTATTGTTCGCGGGCGTTATCTCGTAAGTGACAAATAGAGGAGTGATTTTTCACCAACTGCTAATTCAAAGATTCACTGCAAACAAATTGCTCCTGGGCGGCAAGAATAGGATCTAACAAAAATCTCAAGTTATTGAAAACAAAAAGGGAAACTGCTGGGTAATTGAAGCGAAGAGTATAAAAAAGCTGTGACAAAGGGTGGTGACAACAATGAATTGTTGATAAGTGGCATGTCATGGCCTCTTTACGATGAATTACTTCACCGGGGTTGGATTTCAGTGGCGTGGCGTGCTTCGCGATATATCGATTGATCTGCCATTTCAACCTAGGGGAAATGATCGATCCACAGGGTATTCGCAACGAACACCTTAATAATCGATTCTTTACCATAGCTTCAAGGGTGAAAATATCGAAAATCGATTATTCACGCCTCGCCACTGTTGGATTTCGATCCGATTTGCCGAAGGCGTAAGAACAAAAGAATCCTTTGCGGCCACGACTTGATTTCCTACTGCCACTGACCAAGCATTAATTACACCCCGCAGCAATGTTGCCACCTGCATAAATTGTCGCTCCTCCGACGTAAGGGCGTATCTCGATTTCCGCATGAGCCTCAGAAAGCTTAGAGTTATGCGGAGAGCAAGGGTCAAGTGGAAATGCAGATTCGCCCATCTGTCAGAGGAGCGACGGAATGTGTGTACGATAAAAGGACGGAAAGAATCCACTAATCGATTCACCCCCTGGAAGTTATCTACGCTTGCCCCCAAACAGTTCACTAGGAAAACACTGATGGTGAGTGGATTCTCACGATTGCTGGTTAAAGCCTTGTCGGAGCAAGAGCGTGCTCATGCCGCTAAAATCATGTGACTTTCTCCATATTTTGCACAAACCTATATTTTTCACGATTTTGATCCATATTTTCTCGGGGAAAAAGAGTGATAAATGAAGAATATATATACAGAAGAAATAATCCACCATCCACCGATGTAATGCCAGAGGGCGGTGCCGGTGTTTTAGCAACAGGCTGACAACAAGTCCCTGAACAGATCATCCAATGATTTTAGACACTAATTGTATGAGCCTTTACTGGCCTAACTGTATCTATTTAATTTATACATACAAATGTTCGTCTGTGTTAAAATTGTACAAATAAATCAGACTTGTTAATAAAAAAAGGAAGAAGTAAAAGGAAAAACAAGCAGTGAACTCCAACACAATGTGTTGATAAGGCGCGTCATTAACTCGCACATATCAACCCCTTTAGTTTTCATTTACAGAGATTTCAAAATAGGCAAACAGCATAAAAAGAGAATTCACGATCCAACACTGCGAGGTCAAAGACGCACCTTGACGAGACCGTGTATTATATTGTGAAAGTAGAAAGCTATTCGATCGAATTTAAGTTTTTTGATCTGCCTCAAGCAAAATCTTATCAGATTCTTGAAGAAAAGTGCTACGGAATAATTTAAGCGAAGAAAGGAAAAATTCTGTCGAACTCCTAGAAGATAAAGTCGATTTAAAGGTATTTTGGGGCTAAAATACCCAAATCACCGGTAGTAAAACGCCGTTATATTATTGAAAAGAAATTGACTCGATATAAATGCAATTGCATTAAATACGTCTTGATTTTGTTATTTTAAACGTCTTTCCATGCAAAGAAGTTCAACCATGTCGTTGCTTTATTCATTCATGAATTGAAAGTAAGCAATCTACATCCCGAAAATCTACTGATTTGCCGTAAAAAATTGCAGAAACTTGATATACCAGGTCGATGCACCCACTCGTTGAATTTACCAACCAATTTTGTGAGTGCAAATGTGTAAGAATCAATATGCTATAGTCATTTTGGGTGCATTTATTTTTCATGAAACAATAATAATTTCAATCCCGAAAAACCATCAATTTTCCGTATAAAATCGAAAAAATCAAAATATGTCAACTCCCCGACGTGAAAATTAGATTCTACGTATGTAAAATGTAAATACTTATGTATCGATATGCTGAACAGAACTATGTGTGGACAGTCAGAAGCCCGCGGCAACATTAATTCAACAGAAAAACTGTAAAAATTAGATAGGATTTTAGCCGCTTTGCCCGCCTCTCCTCGCTACTTACAACAAACCGTTCTTATACTCATCTCAAAATTTTTCTCAGAGCTTTGGGTTATTATCAGCTTCCATTTAAACTCCGGTTCGATGGCCGAATCGGCTGCCAAAAAAGCAAGCCACTGTTGAGGGGTTCTATGAGAAATTCGTGATATTATCGGCTCTCAGGAAATCACCCCATGGCTAAAATTGGTGGTATAAATGTTTAAGTGCTTAAAATAATCGTATTCAAGAAACTAAGGAATTAAACTATGGAGTCAATTTCTTTTTAATAATATAACGAATTTACTACCGGTGATTTAGCTATTATAGCCCCAGAATACTTTTAAAGCGCCTTTGCGTTCCAGAATCTCGACGGAATTTTTTTTTTTTTTTTTTTTTGCTTAAACGATTCAAGAAACATTGTAGTTAAAAATATAAAGATTTTTCGATTTGGACGTATGAAAAATGTTTAACTCGTTCAGGCACACCGTGTATTGTATGGAGTACTGCTGTTATTCGACCGTTGTCTTCAGGTCAAAATTCTTACAAAGAAGCCCCTTGCAAGAGGCAAATTTTTTGTAATTTCTCCCAGTTTTTTCAGCGTTAGGTATATAAATGAATTGTTTGTCAAATTTTGAGGTCAATTATATTTAATTGTAATTTATACTTTCTTTTTTTCCCCTTCATTTTATTTTTCGTATCGAGGAGTCGAGGTTTTGTTGATTTCTTCGGATTTCGATTACTGTAACTTCTCTTCTATTCGGCCGATTTTTATGAATGAGGTCTCTTTTTATTTGTGTTTTAACGGAGAGTAAGGAAAAAATTGCTAAATACATGCGAAACAATTTTTTTTGAAAATTGGATGAATCCTAGCGTGACGGTGAAATGGTTAATGAAGCGTGAGTAATTGGGGTACGGGTATCGGCCGCGTTGGGACCCAAGGCCCATTGTTCTTCGTGACGCCGACGCAGTGATCAGGAGCGTGGGGACGAGAGGGCTTAGTGGACTCCTGTATGAGCCACGTTTAGCAAATGGTCTAATGAGTCTCGAGGCTCATCACAGATTGCACTTACCACTATCCTGGTGGCCCCGGCTATCAGAGCAAGGAGTACCAACTTTTGAAAAGGATAACAGTGTTGTGGAGATATGTCAAAGCAACGTTGTGAACAAAACGGAGTGAGTGAAATTCTCATTCAAGGAGTGCCGAACTGGTCAGCCATCCTCGAATCAGTTCGCTTGCTTCCGCTTATATATGCATATTTTAAATCAGCGCGCCCCATTCTAAGGTTTTTTTAAAAAAAACCAAGAAACGTAGACTCTTGGTATTCATTACACATAAACTAGCGAGCCCCAGAATGAGAAACAAATTTTAATCATTATTATTGACGGATTAGTAAACTTTTTACACGCTTTGGAAAATCTCAGAAGTTCGCGGTAGTCACTTTTCGGTAAGGAACTAGGGGACTCGGTTATTGTATCGAGGGGGGGGGGGGGGGTCGAAACGATCGCAAAGGCGGTATACTACGTATACGCGCCAAAAAATACAGAAGAAATACAGAATACAGCAAGCCTTGCTCTCACGGAAACGATTGATACTTAAAAGGAGCATAAGAACGCTCCCCTCTCAGAAAGATTACAAAAAGAAAAAAAAAAATTACCTTTTATGTTTTTAATAGTATTTCAATAATTTGATGTTTTTAATAGGAGGCTACAAAATTTTTTGCTTCCGATCGATTGTACCGACTATTCACGATATTTAGAAACAGTATCTCGATGTTTCAAATTTGACTCTTCGATTAAAACTGCGAACCTAAAAGAAGAATCGTTGAATTTTTCCATGAAAATGGTGATTCGATTGTCGTGTGTGAATGGCAAAATCCAGTGTATTTTTACATGATCTCAGAGTGCACGTCAAGAGTTTTACTTTACATATTAAAAGTTTAGAAAGAGGAAAGTATACAAATTTTAATCCTTATGACAAAGAAAAAACAGGGAATTCACCACGTCAGAGATACCTACAACAGACCACCATCCCTCTCTGTTATTTTACCCCCACGTGATACCCCAGGGACCATATTATTACTCTAAATACAGCCTACATTTAATGATTCAACCATGTATCAGTTCAATCTGGTGGGCTCTTCACGCTGAGTGGTAGTTGTATACCAAATGGCTGCGTAAACATTTTGTCTCACCGCGCATGCTTGAATTTCTTCTTGGCATCTTTTCATGACTATGGATTAAAGGGAAATCGTGAGAAGTATCTCAATAGCACGTGGACCCCGTTAATATTTGTTCCAAAGATGTAGTCACATTTAAGTCCCTTTAAGACCAATAGGTTGCTCTATGTGTAACTGTACGCTTGGTTCTGACGCGCAATGCATGAAGTATCCTGCGGTCTTGTAAGGCGCTATGCGTTCAGCGGTCTCTACGGTCTTATTCATCGGTCTCATTCTTACGGCAATTCATCTTATTTGTTAAAGAGAATAATATGAAGTCATGAGAGTAATGCGTAATGCGTAATGCGTAATGCGTAATGCGTAATGCGTAATGCGTAATGCGTAACGCGTAACGCATAACGCATAACGCTGTGGGGTTGGACTACAAGGCGATCAGGGCGATACGGTGCAGCGACCTTATGGACGGCGCTAACAGAAATCATGACTCGAGTTTGAAAGCACTTAGAAACGTGAAAAGTATACATCACAACCAATGTATGGACTATCAACTGCTTAGGTAAAAAATTCTAATTTAGCACTTGCGACGGGGGAAGGAGGGGGGATTTTGCAGCCAAGCTCTTTAACGCACTCTCTGTTCATGCAACCGAGCTCTTTATGTTGTTCGGTTTATGCAATTATTTTTACAGTTCGGTTTGATTTGAACGTTCGATTAAGTGAACCAAAGTACGGTGAGATGAAACGCGGAAAGTGCGGTTATGCATACATCAAATATATTACCGATATCGCTGGTGAAACTACGGAAATGCGTACCTCAAATACCAGCGTAGCATACTTAATGTCACTTAATTTTCTACACGAAAAACCACTAAACGTTATTTTTGTGAACTTTGTGATTTTGTTTCTCTATGTAAAGAATATTTTGTGAAAATTCCAAGCCATGGTGTTGACTCGGTCTCCTTTTAAGAAATAAATTCGAAGCAGAAATTTTGAAACAGCGCAACCGGGATAAGCAATTTTTCCAGTTTCACCGTCGTATGAAGTCCTGCACGAAGGTTCGCGTGATCGAACTTTTTTTTCTCAGTTGGGAAGCTGTTTGAAGTATTAAACTGTCATTTTCGGCAGCCTGATTGTTGAAATTTTGTGCTTGTCGGGTGGAAATGGATGACATACGTTAAATAGCGAAGCGTGATTGGTCGGCTATGTCTTATCGCTGCTTTGTCATGACTTGTCGGACGACAAACTAAAGGCACCTTTTGAGTATCCGACAGTATGTCGTCCGTTCCACCCGAAAGAGCACGACAAAGCAACGACAAGACATAGCCGACCAATCACGCTTCGTCATTTGACCTATGTCATCCATTTCTACCCGACAAACACAAAATTTCAACAATCAGGCTGCAGGGCACTTATTCACGACACAGACGTTCGAATCATAAAGAAAAAAAAGGAGGTGTTCGCATCTTGAGGTTTTTTTACCCTATGACGTAGGTCGGTACAACCTGGCCAGCGGAATCCGGAATTCGAAGTAAGAAATACGGAGCATAATGTCCCATTGTTATGCTTAAATCAACTCATGATATAATTTCAAGCACTTTTTATGGAATGACTTTTTTCCATAAATTACACCATTTCCAAGAAAATCGATGATAAACGTCGCTGTACCGACCTACGTCATCAAAAAAATTCCAAGATGCCCGAAATGCAAACTCCTCCTTTTTTTTCTCTATGCAATCAGGCTGCAGGGCATTTTTATTCATGATATAGACGTTCGAACGAGCGGCGAACTTACAAGATATCCAGTTTGCAGATGAATGAACTGTTGCACTTCCGATCGATATCAGTTTGTAGAGAGACAAAATGGGATCGGGATTCAAAACCCGTCGCAGACGCATCCAAAAATTCGAGGGTACGAAAATAGCCGCGGTATCATCCCACGATTTCCGGGACGCCGCCACGAGACAATAGGATGTGTCCCGCGCAACTTTTCGCTAATATCGCGGCAGCTTTATAGAAGACGTGACGTACGCTGCTGCATCATTATCAGCGCTCCGAAAGGAGTTGGCGGTCCCGCTGCGTCCAACCCCTCCCTTCCCCCCCACCTTTCACCATATTCTTGTTTCCGGTGTTTGACCGGTCTTAAAGTGTCGATAAGAAAAGCACCGAGGATGTGCTCCGCGCGACCGCGTTTCCGCTCCTTTCATTTCCCGCCCGCGTTAAGCCGCGGCTTCACAGGCAGCGCGCGACGCGAGATAAGCTGCGCAGTTTAAGGTGCATCTACACTGAAAGTAAACAACTGAAGTAATACACAACCACCGAGATATTGAACAAATTTCTGTGATAGTACCGGTTTTGCTGTAGATTTAAGGTAAAAAAAGGATTCGGTACGCTTGAGGACACGATTTGGCTGCTTCGCATACTGAAAAAAAATATTGGAAATTTTACCAGAAGTACACGGAGAAAAAATTGCGGGGGACCCGAAGTTTAGGTCGTATGGATCTCTGAAGTTTTCGGATTCAGCATCTGAACACTTTAGGTCCAGCTGCTGAGGTTTGGATCACACATCTGAAACTTCAGTTCTACATCTGAAGTACTTCGGTTTTCGCATCCGAACAACTTCGGTTCTCACATCAGATGAAAGAATTGGAGTTTCAGATGTGTGATCCGAACCTCGACAGCTAGACCTAAAGTGTTCAGATGCTCAATCCGAAAACTTCAGAGATCCATATGACCTGAACTTCGGGTCCCATGCACGAGGTTTTTTTTTCTCCGTGAATGGTAAATTATATGATGAGTACTTGATTTTTGACAAAATGATACTGTAGGGTGAAGATGACCGGACACTATGCGGTATTTATCATACTTTTGGTGGTTGCGATTAGAGATGCGGTATTTTCTACCATAGAGTCTTTTAGACATTGCCATACTCATCACTGTCCCTCAAATCATACTTTTTTCCGGTGCATCCCACGGGATCTATTTTGTAAACCTGAAAATAAAGCTAAAAGTATGCGAACGAGAAAATTTGTATTAGATTAATCTAAAGAACGATTAATTTTCGCGTCTGCATTCTTCCAGCTTTAATCAAGAGAAGCTTTAATCACAAACGATATTTTTTCGGAAGAAACAGCTAAAATGTGCTCTCTGAGCGTATAGTGGGTTCCTTCTTTGCCAAAACTTTTTAAAAAAAATTAGTATTACGACAATTTTTTTTACAGATTTTTGTAGTTTATACTTGCACTACAGAAAAGATAAGCTGAAAAAGCGATTCGCGTCGCCGTCTAAAATCATTGCATGGAATGAGCGCGCGTATCTGCCAGTGGCGTGGAGTGAATGATCGATTATCGATATTTCCCCATTTGAATCCGCGGTAATGAATCGATTATTAAGGTGTTCGCTGCGAACACCCTGTTAATCGATCCTTTTCCATAGGTTTAAATGACAGATCAATCTATATATCGTAAAGCACGCCACGCCACTGATATCTGCCGCGCGGCTAATTTCTCGTCGCTCGCACCCCGTGGAACCGGGGCTTCCACTTCGGAATGCGTTGAGGGCGAAGCAAGCGTGTTTAAAATCGCTTAGCGGCGGTGCTTGGTGAGATTCGCCGTTTTCTGCGATCCAGTTTGCGTTGGTTTTTTGTGACAGCTTGTCAGCGCGAACTCTCATCTCGCGAAATGTTGTCTCCTTGCTCCTTAGTATCGAAAGAGCGAAGACAAAATATTTTACAAATTCCGCATTGACAGCCATTTAATATTGTTAAGGAAGGACGCCTTACGAGAGATTGCATGTTGCCAAGGAGTCTCCTTTAAAGCCACCCATTTTTTGAGAATCGAAATGTGGGTTAATGGAGCTTCATAATAGGAACAGAATATAGATGGTTACTGCCGAAAAATTCTTACCTTAATTGCATCAATGGTCCTGTTGCAAACTTTTGCTAGAGCAAAAATAAGAACTGCTCCTTATAGAAAATGTCTCAAAAATCACGATGAGCGCATCGGCAAAGTCTAAAATGCACTCCTAATATTTGTGTTTCCGCTGGCTATACCGTGTACTGGTTTTATTTTAGCTGAAAAGTCAATGACGTTCCTGGTAAAAATTGGCGATAGAGCTGCGTTTCAAAAGACCATAGGAGTTCTTATAGCCGACTAAAAAAGGCTATTGAAAATCATATAGCTGGCTGTAGAAAGCTGAGCAAATCATACAGCCGGGCTATACGAAGCTGTAAAAAAGTATACATTCGGGCTATAGTTCCTATTGCCGGGCTTTACACTTTATCGCCATTGGCTATAAAAGGCTATAATAAATTGTGTAGAAATTCGTGTGCTTTAGAAATCAGTATGTTTGATACGGAACTACCTTAATATTTACCAAACACACATTATATTTTCCTTTAAAACGTTTTTTTTTTCTTCCATCAATTAAAATGAGAATAGTCCATGCAGAGTGTGCAAACATTTCAAAATCAAGAGTTGAAAAACGCTGACTCCGCCAGATTAAATATTAGAGCCTAACACAAAGCGGAGCGGCGACGTACTGGCGCCTACAAACCTAACAGGGATACTTCACGCATTGCGCAATGCGTAAAGTATCCCTGTTAGGTTTGTAGGCGCCAATGCGCGTTTCGCGCTCTGTGCCCGCCCGCCGCGCCGCAGCGTGCCAATAAGGCGTCTGAAATTCTGAATCAACTATTTCAAACCAGAGGTATTGCACAGTATCGTAAGAAATTGAAGGCGCTCCAACATATTAAGAATAACAGGCATCCTTCAAAAGTACGGAGCTTTCCTCGCAAAATAAATCAAGATACTACGGCACAAAAAGAGAGGGATAGTCCAAAAACTAACTAAGTCCTAGTATCCGTATTTAGTAAGCAGTATTTAGTAGCATAAACTTTATCGTATGTCTGTTGCTTAGTCGCCAACGGCTAAAAAAGACTATAAGAAATTGTACAGCCGGCTACAGAAGCTATTGGAAATCTTACAGCTGGCTTTAGGTCTACAGTATTTTGGAACACACATTCTACTGTCAATTTTTACCAGGGTTAGTCCATCATTTTTATTCTAAACCATCCTATTCACCCAATAGGATCGCTTCATTTTCTCTTTGCCCTCCTCGTCGATCACTTTGTCTAAACAGATCGATGGCCCCACACTCAAAATAGTCATGTGTATCTTTTGATCGGGTTACATATATTTTAAAGGTGACTCTTAAGAGTTATGCTTCCGATTCCTGGACAAAACGGCTGCATTTCTTGAAGAAGTCCACGTAGATCTTTAAGATGAAGAGAGTAGGATACTTGTATGAAAGAGCAGGATTCCTTAGTCGTATTTTTATTAAAATATTGGGAATAAGGTTTAGTGTGCGCTTCAAAAATCTGATTTAAAAAATCAGAGAGTGCAAGGAAGCTAAAAGGATTGAAAATTGCAAAAATATCCAATTTGCAGGTCTAAAAAAACGGTAGTAGTTATGTTGCTTTTCCTCTTATTTTTCACCTAAGAATTAAAGCAAGGGTACTTGAATGCGTCTGCTCGATTCCCTCTTGAAACTATTTTCCTCTAATGTGAGCAATGGAAGTGGTAAAGGAAAATCAAAACCGTTCCCTGTAAAGCGCAAATCTTAAGCGCTAGCAATTAAAACATGCTGAAATCGCCTTCAAAATGTTTTGATACCAAACTCGTACACCGAGGTTAAAATAGTTGCAATTTAGTACGAGACTCCCTCAACTGCTACTTTTTCTCCAGCCCTGACTGAAGCTTTGCCTTGAAGGTTCCTCCTTTCAAAATCTTCGCTATCTGATCAGACGAGCATATACTTTCAGATAATTTTTCTCTCCAGTGTGCTTGAACGAGGAATGATTTAAGAAATGCGAAACCACGTATCTACATTGCGGTGTTTCCAAATTTCCGTGCTCATTTCATCTCTACCACGAGAAACAATCTAAATTTACGACATTAAATTTTGAACCAAATATTCTGCTATCCAATACGAAAAATTATAGAGAATTTAAGTTTTGTGTTGACCAGCTTCTCGAAAAAGAAATAAAGATTCTGAGGAAGTCTGCAAAGTCGCAAATGGAGAATTGTTGTCTCTCATTTTGCTCATCGATATGTACGTATAAAATTGAAGGCATTTTGACTTTCTTCTCTCAACTTATATTCGTAACGATAAACAATTGGACGTGCTTGCTACGGCGCCTTGATACAACTATACAACCTCGACGGATGTCCGTGTTGCGGTCAAAAAATTGAAGGCGTTTTGACTTCCTACGCACCAACCGAAACTGGGTCGATCCACAAACGCGTTGGTCGGCGGAGAAAGGGACTTGATGCAACTATTTAAACTTGTTTGAATAATAATCTATACTAATAAAGCAGACTTCACGTTGATTGACTCACTCACTGACTCACGTATCAGCGGATCTCGTGAACGGGAGGCCGTGTGACCCTGAGATTCCGCACTGGGATCCCTCTCTACCCCGAGGCGCCGGATAAGGGAGGATTTCGCGATCCGCCCGCCGGTTCGCGGGATATCGCGGTCCGCGCGGGTCGATTTTCCCGTAAGGACAACGGGTGCGAGAGAGAGTGCGAGCGAGATGGAGCGATTTCCGCGTCCCGCGCTGGAAGACAGCTGATAAATTTTACGTGTCTTCTTCTGGTGCGCGCAACGGGTGCGAGGAAGATGGAAGGAGGTTGGCGTCCAACGAGTGCGAGGAAGATGGAACGAGTTCGGCCGCAGGCACTTGGATGCCTGTAGTGCAAAAGTTTAAAAGTTTAAAATTTTATTCGAGTGCTGAATTCCTGCTTGCAAAAGCGAAGCATTTGCTTTACTCAACTTTGCTTTATTTTAATAGTTCTGTGAAAAATGTGCTCTGCAGAACCTTTTAAAGTTTACCTTTTAAAGTTTAAAATTTTATTCGATTGCTTAATTCCCTACAAAAGTTAAGCATTTTCTTTACTTAACCCTTTTTTGTTTTTTTGCAAAAATTTTGTGAAGAATGTTCTCTGCGGAACCTTTTCAGTGCTGAAGGCTGAACTTAAAAAAGTGCCTTAATTGAAAAATGTCCTAACTTGATGAAGTTCCTTCCTTTCAGTCATCTTGTGACCTCGTTTGTTTCTTCAATTGCAAAAGTTTACGTGTGAAAGTGAAAAATGTACTGCTTTTTTTGTCCCGTATTTGGTTTCAAGTAAACTCCTCAAGGTTTGTATTTTTTTGAAATTTTTTGTATTTTCTTTGTATGTTTCTTTTAATTGGCCTTTGAACTTTCCCGAAACATTTTCATTCTTGAATGCATCAATCTATACAAATTTTTTATAAAATTGCCTTCGCGTATACCTGCACGAAACTTGCAATGCATCACATTCCACTTTTTGTTTATCCATCAGGCGTTTTATTTTTCCAACATGTTTTTTATAACCTTCAAAGCTATACCCGTAACGCAAACCAATGCTATGCAATGCTATGCTGCAATGACGTTTTCCTGTCCTAATATTGTTTTTTATTTTTATTGGACTTACAGAGACGGTCCTAACAGATATTATAATTTAATTTAAATAATCAATCCATTAGGTGTTTTTCTCTCCTAATTTTTTTTTGTTTTTATGGTTACACATTCAATTTTAAGTCAGTCTCATTCTTTTCTATACGTGAAAATGAATGATATTATTTGTTTGTTTTTTTCGCTTATTCTAGGTGAAATGGCTGAATCTTATGATCTCGTTTTCAATGTAGATGGGATTGCAAGTCATTTCTCGGCAATTCCAATGCCTAAAGATGGTAGTTGCTTATTTCGGTCACTTTCTTCCATTCTTACTGGATCGCACATCCATCATCATCGATTTCGTCAAGCTGTTATTGAACACGTTGGGCTTAACTGGACTACATTCTGTGCTTTGACTGCAGCTCCAGATGGTAATAATTATGCCTCAAAGGATGCTTATTTATTATCAATGTCTTTGAATGAAACTTTTGGTAGCTACTGTGAGTTACTTGCAGCATCTCAAATTTTTTTTTTGAAATTTTATGTTTTCTATCAAGACGGTTCAATGAATAAGATAGGTGATGAAAATTATGAGCAGGTAGGTTATCTCCTTTTTTCTGGAGATTTATACTCTGGTCATTTTGATGTTCTTGAACCTAATTCATCGGAAAAAAATTTAAGTCAATCTTTAAATTTATCTACTATAAAGAAGAAAAGAAGATGTAGAGTTCGAAATGAAATTCGTGTGAATCAATTGAACTTAGCTAAAAAAAGTTATGTTCAACGCAAGCCTGAGGTCAATCGAAGATCTGTAAGAAATTATACGTTAAAGAATCCTGAGGTTCATCAAAAGTCTGTAAAAAAATATTCTTCAAAAAATCCTGAGGTTAATCAAAAATCTGTCAAAAAATATGCAAAAAAAAATCCCCAAATGAATCGAAAGGCTGTTAAGAATTATTATCGAGAACACCCTGAAATTCATTTGTCTTCTGCTTTGAAGTATCAAAAGAAAAATCCAGAGAAACATTTGGAATCCATGAAAAAATATGCGATCAACAATCCTGAGAAAATTTCAACATCCCATGTGATTAGTAACGAAAAGAAGAGGAATGAGAAGAATGAAAACTCTGATCCAAAATATCTCTCTGGATTTTCTTACGACCCTTCATTTAATTACTCTGCAGATGAAGTAGTATCTATTGGAAAAATGAAACATATTTGTAATTGGTGTAAGGCTCTGAAATGGAAAGATGAAAATCCTGGAATGTGTTGCCTAAATGGTAAAGTATCTTTACCATTACCTAAAGAATTACCAGAACCCCTTTTATCTTTAGTAACTGGAACTCATCGTGACTCTGAACATTTTCTTTCGTCATTAGGAAAATATAATGCATGCTTTCAAATGACATCTTTCGGAGCAAATGAAGTTACATTTGAAAATTTTAGGCCAACGTTTAAAGTACAAGGTCAAGTTTATCATTTAATTGGTAGTTTGTATCCTGCGTCATATGCAAAACCAAGTTTCCTGCAAATTTATTTTGTCGGAGACGAAGTTAAGGAATCTGATTTAAGGAAAGATGTTTGTTCTGGATTGAAAGATGACTTATTACTTGAATTACAGAAAATGTTACATTTGCATAATATTTACATCACCGAATTTAAAGCTGTGATTGATTCTTTTTCTGAAAATTCTGATTTTAAAGTAGTCATTAGAGCAGATAGAAAACCTGCAGGAGGTCACAAAGGTCTTTACAATGAACCAACAGTAGGAGAGGTAGCAGCTGTGATTGTAGGGGAATCTTTCGAACCTAGAGATATAGTTCTTCACAAGCGTAGTGATAAAATTACAAGAATTAGTGAAATTAATAAAGGATACGATTCTTTGCAGTATCCTCTTATGTTTTGTTTCGGTGAAGATGGATACTCTATCAACATTCCTATGATAAATCCAACAACTAACAGTATTCTTAAAAAAACAGTATCTTGCAAGTCTTTTTACGCGTACAAGTTAATGGTACGTGTAATCATTCTAAGATCGGAATCAACCATTGATCACAATGACGAAGTGGAGACAACAGGACCACCGGATGAGTTTATTAAAATAAGGCAAATCATTGATAAGGAACTAGATGTCTCTGTAGGTAAGAAAATTTTACATACTGTAGGTAACTAATTTCCTGAATTTGGTTTTTAATAATTATTAGTTATACAATGGATATCGCGAAAAACGACATTGGTTATAAAAAAAAGGTCATACAGGGTTGCCAGTCAAATTATTTTTTTCCATTCCCTGACTTTTCCCTGACTTTCTAATATTTTTTGCCTGACTTTTAAGTATGGATCTGACGCAGTCTGTTAAAGTGAAAACGAAAACGCGAGCCCGAGACCGCCCGCGCCTAATTCCACGAAAAATCAGAAAAATCCCTGACCAACACTGAAATTCCCTGACTTTCCCTAACTTTTCCCTGACTGATTATTTTTCCCTGACTTTTCCCGGTTTTCCCGGTTTTCCATGTCGCTGGCAACCCTGGTCATAGCGACGCAATCTCTTCGGTCCCAACCGAATCTCCATTAAATCAATGTATTTAGGTATCTATGTATTTATGTATTTGGAATTGATTGGCAGTGTAATTGCGTTAGAAGTAGGTTAGAAGGGTGCCTTCACTTTTGGGCCGTACGACGTACACGAGGTGATCTGTCCATACTCTCGCTATATAGGTGCTCTAAGTTATAACCCCTATTGGCTATAACAACCAAGACCGGTACTTGCACTGTCGTTATGAGCGATATCCACTGTAATAGGATTATTTTTAATAATTACATTATTATAGTTTCGTTTTTTTATCTCGAACCGTTCAAAAGTTAGAAGAGGAGATGCCACCCCCTACTACTCAAACGATTTAATGCTTTTCCTAAAACTGTACCTCACTTCTCAACTACAAAACTTAGGTTCAATACACGTTACTGCTTCGATGAAGCCATCCTTCATCGCTAAACCTCATGAAACCTGAACTTTCACGTTTAATAAAATCGGCCATAATAATATGTATCAAACTATAAACAAATGCCGAGATGCAAAATGATTATACTAAAATTATTAATTAAGTAGCAAACAGTTAATTTCAGTACTCATTCATGGAATGACAATTTTTCTGTTTCAGATATCTTGGGAAAATTCACTAGCTCTCCTAAAATCACGAAAATCAAAATTAAGGATGGGTCTGAGAAACGTAAATTTTTTGGGGAGTTCACAGACGAAGAATCAACTGTAAGTTCTTATACATTTTATAAAATGTTTTTAACTTTCAAAAATTATTCTCCTTTGAGTGAGTGAGTCAATCAACGTATTGTTAAGAACATGTTAACTATTAATTGTTACGTGTATAAATAAAGCATTACAAACATAGCTGCATATACAATAGTCACGATTACTAAACGATACTAAAATAATCTATTTAACTTGTTTTCGCAACTGTTTCAGATATACATCAATGCCTGGGGCGATAATATTCCGCAAGAGGACCTTTCTTCAAAGAAAATCAAGTTTTTTAACTTGGTATTAAAAGAATATAAAAGCACGAAACATCTCGAGTATAATTCAAGATCTTTCTATGAATTTGTAAACGAATAATTCCCCTCGCAATAAAATCCTTATATGTATTAAAATCTGTATTACTTCTGTACCATAGTTTACCGAAACACATGAGTCATACTTGCAAAATGTTTGATTAAAAAAAATTAAAGAAAGAAAAAGGAGAAAAAAAAACATTAAATCTTATATGAGGAAACCTATGGTAACATTCCATAATTCTCGTGAAATTGAAAGTGAATTCTTGCAATTCGACAATTATAACAAGCAGAAATGAAGCGAACAACTATTTGAACTCCGGAGTGGGTATGTAGTATCATACAAAATTAAAGGAAAATCATAAGTTTTCACCCATCCCAGGTAACATATGTTTATAAAGGGTATGCGCACATTTAAGTAGCCTTAATTGAGTCAGAAATTTGCGTGTATACCCAGAATTGATGAGAATAACGCGCAAGTATAATAATCTTAAAAATTCGATATGACACATATTTGCATGATATCATGGTGATTATCGTGTAATTTCTAGAGGACAAATCCGACATGCCTGGGAATTGAACGAAACCGCTGGTTAAATCCCATAATTTTAGCAGCTGAAACATACCAGCTAAAACTTAAATTGAACTGACAAAAGTAGCACATCTTTATAAAATAAGCAACTTTTTATTAGGAATTTTTTGATTCTTATAATTATTATCATATGAGTTTACTGCAGAACAGACCAAAATAATAGCTTTAATCAGCATAAGTACTACGTAACTCTGCATTGCTATCAAACAAGTACATATTGCCAATTTTGAAATAGTAAATAATAATTCAGAAACACAATTAGTAATCGATCACTAATCACAGTGATTGCTGATGGTAGGGGTTTTCTTGTGCGTAGCACGGGTTTCCTGCTAGTCTATACTAATAAAGCAGACTTCACGTTGATTGACTCACTCACTGACTGACTCACGTATCAGCGGATCTCGTGAACGGGAGGCCGTGTGACCCTGAGATTCCGCACTGGGATCCCTCTCTACCCCGAGGCGCCGGATAAGGGAGGATTTCGCGATCCGCCCGCCGGTTCGCGGGATATCGCGGTCCGCGTGGGTCGATTTTCCCGTAAGGACAACGGGTGCGAGAGAGAGTGCGAGCGAGATAGAGCGATTTCCGCGTCTCGCGCTGGAAGACAGCTGATAAATTTTACGTACGTTCTTCTGGTACGCGCAACGGGTGCGAAGAAGATGGAAGGAGTTCGGCGTCCAACGAGTGCGAGGAGGATGGAACGAGTTCGGCGTCGCGCTGTTGGAAACGCCGCGCCATGATTTTTGCGAGCTCCGACTCGTGCATCCGTTGCCGGGCTACTCTGATGTGAAAATCTGGAAAATCTGTCTATGCATCGGAATAGAATAAAGAGACTGGTGTAGTCTCTTCATTCTACGGCATTGGTTCGCGATTTTCGCGATTGGTTCGCGCATTGGCTCGAGTGCCCTTCCGTTTTTTTTTTTTTTTGCAAGATTAGTGAAAAATGTGCTCCGCGGAACCGTTCGTTTCGTTTTGTTTTGTTTTGTTTTTTTTTTGAAAAATTTACCTGCTCAAGTTCGAAAGTAAAAAAATTGTTGTGATTTAGTCTTCACGTCGCCTGGGGTTACTTTTTGTTACTTTTAACTTGTTTTGAAATGATTAAGGCAAATTCTCGGGAAATTTTGAGAGAAGCTGTTGCTTGGCTTCAAAAATAAAATAAATAAATAAAAATGGAACATAAAGACGGTGTGCAACGCTTCAATCGGAGGAGAAGCGGGGGTTTCGCGCGCATTTCATCAATATTTGACTCCGATCGTGGAACCGAAACACATGAGTCTTACTTGCAAAATTTTAAATCATCGCTAATGCTCTTTCTTTTTTTTCTTTTTTTTTTTTAAATTTCAAAACATTAAATCTTATATAGGGAAACCGATGGTTACATCCTGTCGCGGCCCCAGCCAGAGAGAGAAACTCGGAGGACCAGGCCAATCTACCGAAGGGATTGTGGGCGCTCTCAGAGTCGCGATGACGTCATAAGACAGTCGGTGCGGGTTTCATCAGCGAGCGCCCGGGAGAAAAGAGAGAGAGCAAAAAGGGAGTACCTGGCGTACTCAAACGTGCAAGAGAGAGAAAAGAGCATCCACATTTGGCGTGCTCAACAAGAGAGAGAAAGAAAAGAGAGCATCCACATTTGGCGTGCTCGAAAAGAGAGAGAAAGGAAAGGGAGCATCCACATTTGGCGTGCTCAAAAAGAGAGAGAAAGAAAAGGGAGCATCCACATTTGGCGTGCTCAAAAGGAGAGAGAAAGAAAAGGGAGCATCCACATTTGGCGTGCTCAAAAAGAGAGAGAACGAGAGGAGAGCATCCACATTTGGCGTGCTCTAGAGTGAGAGAGAGAGCAAGAGGAGAGCATCCAAATTTGGCGTGCTCTAGTGAGTCAGAGAGAGAGAGAGATGAACATCCACAATTGGCGTGTTCGAGGGAGAGAGAGTGAGAGAGATGAGCATCCAATCAGGCGTGCTCGAGGGGGAGAGAGAGAGAGAGATGAGCATCCAATCAGGCGTGCTCGAGAGAGAGAGAGAGTGTAGCAAAACTGCAGGGAGACAGTAAGTACTAGCGTGAAGTCTATGAGACAGAGCGTGGCAGAGTGCCGTGTAGTCCAAGGGACTGAGAGTGGCAGAGTGGCGATGACCAACTGATGTGGCCGAGTATATATAAGAGTGGTTGCATAACCGCTGAGATGATGGAAAATTCCGTTACATAACGCACTTATGTAACGAAGGTGGCCGACACGTGGAGGCGCACGTGCCGCGAATCGATGGAAAGTTCCGTTGCATAACCGCTTATGCAACTTTCGTGGACCGCACGTGGCCCAACACGTGCCGCATGCGCCGTCCTTGACGCGGTGCGAGAAAAAATCATACAAGAAAAAATGCTATGAAAACGATACGAAAAATCAGGGTTTTTCACACCCAAAAGAACTAACTGCTAGTTCACAGAACGAAAAAGGGGCCTCGCCCCGACATACCCCCCACCTAAATGAGCGCAAGTGCATTTACAAGAATAACCCACGGCTCCCTACCTGGCTACCCAAGCTGAGAGGCCGTATCCCCCCATTGAAAAAATGCCTTGCTTAAATTAAGTAACTGAGTTCGTTGGAGTGAGCATAAGGTACAAAAATTTCAACATACACAATACAGAAATATTCAGATAATTAGTAGTGCGTTTGTGACCTGTCAACCTGGGTCCGACAATGAGAAAATAAAGCGCCTGTGTAAATTACATTCAAAAAATAAATACCTGCAATTGGGTGCCTACCCCCCACCGTGAGGGGAGACATCCTTTAAGTAATGAGAAAGAAAAAATTCTGTCAGGCTGACGAGGTTTAACATATGTATAGACGTAAGAACATGATTGCAGAAAAATGAAGACTGAACTATAAAAGCTGGCGTAACAAGGAAGAGAAAATTTAAGTGAAATTTAAGTTAGACTGCATCCATATCTGGCGTGCAAGCCTAAGAATAACAATTTTAAGGAGAAAATTTCGAGCTGAAATAGAGAGAGAGAGAAAACAAGAGAGGTCTCTTGCATCCACATTTGGGGTGCAAGAGAGGAAGAGACAGAGAAGTTAGAAAATTTTAGAGAGCTAGAAAAAGAGGAGACTCTTCTTGCATCCACATCTGGCATGCAAGAGAGAGAGAGAGAGAAAGACAGAATAAGAAATCAAAAAAGAAGAGAAATCTCTTGCATCCACATTTAGCGTGCAAGAGAGAGAGAGAGAGTTAAAGAAGACGAGAAATACATTTTTAGAACCACGAAGAGTAAAGTTAAAAACGACGACGACGACGAGCATAAGAGATCAGAGCGAGCGCTCTGGGTGTCACCTGAAGCAGTCAGAATGACACTGAAGTTGGGACGCTGATCGTGAAATTAGTCTGCCGGTTGCTTGAAGAGCTTAATTACTGGTCTGCGCATGTCCTTATTTCTGATTCTGATTGTGGCCACGCGCGGAACGTTATCGGCTCCTGGTGGCGCGCGGTCACACGGGCAAGAGCCCAGCTAAGCGGCGGCAAGTTATCCTCTTTGACAATAACAATGTCCCCAACTTTGAGGGAATCAGTTTCCGCGGTCCATTTTTGACGAGCTTGCAGAGTTGTCAGATACTCCGCAGACCAGCGCTCCCAAAAATGTTGCGACATTTTTTGGATTGCTTGCCATTGAGAGAGGCGGTTACTTGGAGTGAGCGTCCAGTTGTATTCTGGAAGACTTAATAAAGGCGCCCCAATCATAAAATGTGCAGGGGTTAGAGCGGAGAGCTCTTCCGTATCGGCTGAAATGGGGCACAAAGGCCGAGAATTTAAAATTGCTTCTATTTTGCAGAGAAGAGTGAGGAATTGATCCATTGTCAACTTTTCGTTACCAATCACGCGGTGCAAATGGAACTTAACAGCTTTTATGGCCGCTTCGCTGAGACCGTTGAAATGAGGTCCTGAGGGCGGACTGTGACGCCATGTAATTTGGCGCTCAGCTAATTGAGATTTAATTTTGGCCCATTCGTCTCCTTCCTCCAAAATTTTATAGAGTTCATTTAGCTGTCTTTCCGCGCCGACGTAATTTGTACCATTATCGGAGTACATTTCTTGGCATAAACCGCGCCTGGAGGTGAAACGGTCGAGAGCGGCAATGAAACTTTCTGCCGTTAAATCCGTGACGTGTTCAATATGAATGGCCTTTGAGGTCATACATATAAAAACGCATATGTAAGTTTTAAAGGAACGTGCATTCCGTCTTTTACTCTCTTTTATTTCAAAAGGCCCACCTAGATCAGAGCTGACTTTCAAAAAACACCGCCCTGGACAAAGTCTAGATTCGGGCAAATTGCCCATGATAGGCGTTAAATTATGAGGTTTATTTTTGAAACATCTAACACATTTATGTAACTCTGATCGAATGATGTTCCGCGCTGAAATAATCCAAAAATGATGAGATATGATACTTTGTAACAGTTTCGGACCGGCATGCAAGTGCATTAAATGAAAATGTCTTATGATTAATTCGGTGAAATGGCCCTTAGAAGGTAATATAACCGGATGTTTTGTATCGTAATCTAAGGTAGAGTGAGACAATCTACCCCCCACCCTGAGAATACCTTGGGGGTCAAGAAAAGGATTCAGTGAAGCAAAGTATTTTACTGACTTTTGTTCCTTTATTAGTTCAATTTCCGTTGAGAAAGCATGATTTTGAACTTCTTTTAAAATTTTAAAAAGCGATTGTTTCAGTTCTTCAGCAGTTAAAGGTCCAGTGAGTTTTGGTTTTCCTCTAGCGTTAACTGTAAATCTGATGACCCAGGCTATAGTTCTCTGTAATCTCGTGAGAGATGAAATCTTGCAAATTACGTCATGCAAATCTGGTAGTTTAGCTGAGTTTACGAAAATTTTTACGTCTGGTTTTAATTCCGGGACGTCTGCAATGCGTATTTTCGAAATATCAGAAATAGGCCATTCTCGTTCTGGTAGCGTGAGCCACGAGGGCCCTTTCCACCATTTAGTATTATTTACTAAATGTTGTGGTAGCATGCCTCTAGAAGGTATGTCAGCACTATTGTCCTCAGTTGCCACATGGAACCATGAATCCGCAGGAATATTTTCCGTGATATTTACGACCCGATTTGCAACAAATGTTTTTAATTTGAAAGGAGGAGTCGTAATCCATGAAAGCACTGTTGTCGAGTCAGTCAGTGCAATAATTTTCTCGATTTTATATTTTGTGGATTTCACGGCGCTCACGACTGTGGGCAGAATTTTTGCAAGTAAATCAGCTCCACTTAGTTCCATTCGTGGGATGCTTTGTGGCTTCATGGGTCCAACTTTGGATTTAGCCACTACCAAATTGCAATCAAAGCCTGTTTTCAAAGGAATTCGCACGTAAACTGCGGCAGCATATGCTCGTTGAGAAGCATCGGAAAACCCTATCGACATAACTGTTTTCTCATCAGGATTGAAAATAAGTCTTGGAATTTTTAAGTCCGTTAAAAGGTGAAATTGGCTAGAAATACACCGCCAAGAGTCCGCTATATCATCAGGAACTTTATCGTCCCAACCCACGCCTAAGGTCCATAAAACTTGAATAATTAATTTTCCCAGTAAAACACAAGGGGTTACCCAGCCAAGTGGGTCAAAAATACGTGCGATATCGGACAAAATCGTTCTTTTCGTAGTTTTGAAGTTAAATTCGACTTTATTGTATGAAAAGGTATCCGTCATGGGTGTCCATTTTAGACCCAAAACTCCTAGTGAGTTTTCAGCATATTTATCAAAACTGACCGATTCAGAGGGCAATGCGATGTCGGCCTCAGGTAATCCTGCTAGTGCTTCTGGGTGGCTACTTGCCCATTGCCTGGGGTGAAAATGACCTCGGCTCAGTAATTGATATAATTCGTCCCTCAATTCGATGACTTCAGGGATTGAGTCTGCACCTGAGAGAGAATCATCAACATACGTGTCCTCATCAACGACACGGCATGCAGCTTCTGAAAAATCTTTATTTTCATCAAGGACTAATTGTTTGAGAGTTCTGTTTGCCAAAAATGGAGCTGAACCTGTACCGTAAGTGACAGTTAGCAATTCGTAGTCCATTACAGGGCCGTCGTCAGTAGGTTGCCATAAAATGTGTTGAAATTGCCTATCTTCAGGTCGTATGAGAATCTGCCGGAACATTTTGCATAAATCCGTTTTAAAGGCAACTCTGTGAGAGCGAAATTTGATGACTAAATCTATAATGCTAGCTTGTAATTTCGGTCCGGTATAAAGCACTTGATTTAAGCTAAGTCCTGTTGTTGTGGGCATAGATGCGTCAAAAACTACTCTTAATTTTGTAGTCAAACTTGTTTCCTTGATAACCGAATGATGAGGAATATAATATTTTGCTCGACCGTGAACATCAGCAGGTCTCATGTGTTGCAGATTTTCATATTCCTCCATGAAGTCCTTATATTTTTTGTGAACTTCCGGCAATTTTTTCAGTCTTGTTTGCACTGAGTTTAGGCGTTTTTTGGCTAAATTATACGAGCCCGTCAAGACTGGATTCGGTACCTTGAGTAAAAGAGGAACTACATATTGACCTGAACTTTCACGATAGTGCAGTTCTTTGTATAATGCTTCGCATTTTTCGTCTTCTGGACTGATAGGAGATGTGTGGCAAGGTTCTTCAGTTTCCCAAAATTTAGTTAAAACTTCTTTTAAAGAATTTTCACCATTTTCTGTCATGATAAACGTAGTCTGCTTTTTGGGCTTTTTTTCCGTGGGAACTTTTCCCATGAGCACCCAGCCATAAATACTTTGAAGAGCGTGACCTAAATCCTTAGTTATTTTCTTTTGACTTGATATAATTCGTACGAAAACTTCCGAGCCCAAAAGCATGTCAATTTTGGTATTCGTGTCATCAAAACTTGGATCTGCTAAGTCCAGCTTGCTCCAAAATTTTCTTACTTTGTCTGAAATCTTGACGCATGGCAGATTTTCCGTGATAACTGGGATCACGATAGTTCTTACCATTAATTTTGGTTCATCAGTTTGCCTAGGTTTCACTAAGCAATCTATAGCTCCTAGTGAGTTAACTTGACTGTCAGCCAAGCCTGAAATGCAGGTATTATCGGGAAGAAGTGGCAACCCGAGGCGTTTGGCGCAATCAGCGGAGACAAAAGATGACATAGCACCGGAATCAAGAATCACGCGCATGTGCTGGTATTTCCCATTGATATCTTTCACCGCGATGAGAGCAGTGCCAAGTAGAGCGGTATAATCTTGATGATCCGTTGACGTTGCTTGTAGATTAGTTAGCATGCTGCTTGATTTTTGATCGTCGAAATTTTCTTCAGAAGTAGATCCGTGTTGAGTAAATGCAGAATTGGATGAGCTGGTTTTATTTGAGTGAAGAAGCGTATGATGAGTTTTTTGGTTGCATTCCTTGCAGGCGAATTTACTCCTACATTCATCCTCATGCGCTCCCAAGCAGCGCCGGCAACGTTTCAGCGACTTGACGCGCTCAATTCGGGCGTGAACAGGAAAACGTTTAAATTCTTCGCAGGCATAGATTGAATGAGATCCTTCGCAAACTGGGCAGTCACGATTTTTCGAATTTGAGTTGAGGTAAACTTTAGTTTTCGGCGGCTGGGTCTTCGGTTTTTCATCCTTGTTAGAAGTTTGTGTCAGCTCTGCAATTTTTGCTTGCTTGCGCAAAAAGTCCATAAATTCCTTAAAAGTAGGGACATCCGCGCCCTTAACTTCGTTTTCAAAAAGTCTCCTTACATGAAATGGTAATTTTTTCAAGCCGATGTTGAGCAATATGAAATCATCGAGCTTTTCGAACTTCAAGTTTTTCAAAGCTTCAACTGAATCGTTCAATGAATGGATTAAATTATTCAGGGACGTTGTATTAGCAGTTTGCATAGGAGGATAAGTCAGCATCGTGTCCAAAAGATCAGATCCTAAAGCCCTAATGTCTTGATAATGATCGACCAAATTTTTCCAAACTATAGCATAATTTGCTTCAGTTATTGGAACGTTCTTAACGTAACTTTCAGCGTGACCCTTAAGAACTGAACTTAAGTACGTGAGTTTTTGCAATCCGCTTAGAGATTTCTTATCATGAATTAATGACTTAAAATTTTCATAAAAAACCTGCCATTGTTTTCGCGTGCCATCGAAAGTTTTAAGATCGATTTTCGGAAGTCGGACTTCTGAACTGGCCCTAAGTGATTCAGCCGTTTCTGATGACTTTACTGCCTTTTTGCACCTTTGAACGGCTTGTGCAACAATATAATAAAGATCCTCATACGCTTTACATTTTTGCTTATAAGAATCTGAACATAACTTTTCATCGGCTTCAGTTTTGGCGTCTTGCATAGAAAATTCCCAAAACTTCTGAGCATAATTTTCGAAGTCTGCAAAATGTTCGTCAATTTTTGCTGTGCGAACCAAAAAGTCCTCAGCATTAGTGGATTTTAAATCCTTAATTTCGTCGTGAAAACGCTGAATTCTACTGAAAAGTTTTTCAAGTTGAAGCTGAGTAGCTTTCAGAGACGACATCGTGATCAAAATGAGCAAATATAAAATTACCCAAAAAAGAGAGAGAAGTGAGACTTAAAAACTAGTCGCTAAGTACGTATTAGTTATTTAAGAGCCTAATATTGATATTTCGGATCTGATAACTAAAAAGAAAATCCGGCTCGGAGGACCATGTCGCGGCCCCAGCCAGAGAGAGAAACTCGGAGGACCAGGCCAATCTACCGAAGGGATTGTGGGCGCTCTCAGAGTCGCGATGACGTCATAAGACAGTCGGTGCGGGTTTCATCAGCGAGCGCCCGGGAGAAAAGAGAGAGAGCAAAAAGGGAGTACCTGGCGTACTCAAACGTGCAAGAGAGAGAAAAGAGCATCCACATTTGGCGTGCTCAACAAGAGAGAGAAAGAAAAGAGAGCATCCACATTTGGCGTGCTCGAAAAGAGAGAGAAAGGAAAGGGAGCATCCACATTTGGCGTGCTCAAAAAGAGAGAGAAAGAAAAGGGAGCATCCACATTTGGCGTGCTCAAAAGGAGAGAGAAAGAAAAGGGAGCATCCACATTTGGCGTGCTCAAAAAGAGAGAGAACGAGAGGAGAGCATCCACATTTGGCGTGCTCTAGAGTGAGAGAGAGAGCAAGAGGAGAGCATCCAAATTTGGCGTGCTCTAGTGAGTCAGAGAGAGAGAGAGATGAACATCCACAATTGGCGTGTTCGAGGGAGAGAGAGTGAGAGAGATGAGCATCCAATCAGGCGTGCTCGAGGGGGAGAGAGAGAGAGAGATGAGCATCCAATCAGGCGTGCTCGAGAGAGAGAGAGAGTGTAGCAAAACTGCAGGGAGACAGTAAGTACTAGCGTGAAGTCTATGAGACAGAGCGTGGCAGAGTGCCGTGTAGTCCAAGGGACTGAGAGTGGCAGAGTGGCGATGACCAACTGATGTGGCCGAGTATATATAAGAGTGGTTGCATAACCGCTGAGATGATGGAAAATTCCGTTACATAACGCACTTATGTAACGAAGGTGGCCGACACGTGGAGGCGCACGTGCCGCGAATCGATGGAAAGTTCCGTTGCATAACCGCTTATGCAACTTTCGTGGACCGCACGTGGCCCAACACGTGCCGCATGCGCCGTCCTTGACGCGGTGCGAGAAAAAATCATACAAGAAAAAATGCTATGAAAACGATACGAAAAATCAGGGTTTTTCACACCCAAAAGAACTAACTGCTAGTTCACAGAACGAAAAAGGGGCCTCGCCCCGACACATCCCATAGTTCTCGTGAAATTTAGATTGGATTCTTCCAATTCGTCACTTTTAACAAGCAGAATTGAAGCGAGCAACTATTTGAACTCCAGAGTGGGTATGTGGTATCATACAAAATTGAAGGAAAATCATACGTTTTCGCCCATCTCAAGTACCAGATGTTTATGAGTTTTATGCGCACATTTACGTAGTCTTAATTGAGTCAGAAATTCGCGTGTATGTCACGATATTGATGTGAATAACGCGCAATTGTAATGATCTTAAAAATTCGCCAGGAACACGACGTATTTGCCGTGATACCGTGGTGATTATCGTGTAATTTCTAATTTGTTTTACAAAATCCCTGGAGAAATCAAGTTTTCTCCGCTATGTAGATGACAAACCCGCCATCGCTGTGGATTAAACGAAACCGCTGGCTAAGTTCCGTAATTTTCGCGGCTGAAACTCACCAGCTAACTTCAATTGAACATTGAACTGACAAAAGTAACAAATCTTCATGAAAATAACCAACTTTTGATTGGGTATTTTTTATTATTATAAATATCATGTGAGCTTATTGCAGAACGGACCAAAATAGCAGCATACTACTAATCTCTACTTTTTAATCAAACCAGCGCGTCTCGCCAATTTTGAAATAGTAGATAATAATTCAGAAACACAATTAGTAACTGATCACTAATCACAGTGATTGCTGATGGTGGGGTTTTCCTGTGCGTAGCACGGGTTTCCTGCTAGTATAGAATAAATAGTGGTCTGTTTTGCCATTTATTCTCCTTTCTGAAATCTGAACTTGGGGGAGTTCATTTTGAATCAGTGGAAGAGGTCAAACAAGCCGTCAAAATTTTCATCCCCAGCCAGTTGAAAGACCTCTACACGCGTGGTATCCGAACGCTGTTCTCTTAGTCTCACAATCAGTATCAAACCTGCTTGGATCGAGCTGGTTATGTAAAGAGGTGAGGTAAGCCCTTTATTCTACAAAAACTTCTTTGATTTTTCGTCAGTGATGAACGACTAAAGCGTTGGCAGAGAAGCTCTTCTCTTGTCGCGGACTTCAAATTTCCGCGGATTTGGCGGGAGCGTTATGCACCTCGGCGCGTTCAAACGGTTCGCGTTTGGCCGCACATGGTCCGATTTTGTTGCGGTTTGTTTTGTTGAACTCAGTATATCCTAAGGAAGATTTTAAGCCCAAGTTTTTGAAAATTGGTCCATTTTTATTGATTTTAGAGAGGGGGGATACTTACGTATTGAACGCCCCTCGTAGTTGCATCAAGTTCCTTTCTCCGCCGACCAACGCGTTTGTGGATCGACCCAGTTTCAGTTGGTGCTTAGGAAGTCAAAACGCCTTCAATTTTTTGACCGCAACACGGACATCCGTCGAGGTTGTATAGTTGTATCAAGGCGCCGTAGCAAGCGCGTCCCATTGTTTATCGTTACAGACGAATATAAGTTGAGAGAAGAAAGTCAAAATGCCTTCAATTTTATACGTACATATCGATGAGCAAAATGAGAGACAACAATTCTCCATTTGCGACGTTGCAGACTTCCTTAGAAACTTTATTTCTTTTTCGAGAAGCTGGTCAACATAAAACTTAAATTCTCTATGGTTTTTCGTTTTGGATAGCAGAATATTTGGTTCAAACTTTAACGTCGTAAATTTGGATTGTTTCTCGTGGTAGATATGAAATGAGAACGGAAATTTGGAAACACCGCAAGGTAGATACGTGGTTTTTCACTTCAGGCGGTGCGATACGGACATCCATCAAGTTTAAATAGTTGCATCAAGTCCCTTTCTCCGCCGACCAACGCGTTTGTGGATCGACCCAGTTTCAGTTGGTGCGTAGGAAGTCAAAACGCT
The DNA here is from genome assembly GCF_918797505.1 of Bemisia tabaci. NCBI lineage: Eukaryota > Metazoa > Arthropoda > Insecta > Hemiptera > Aleyrodidae > Bemisia > Bemisia tabaci. The sequence goes on from NW_027311766.1 coordinate 61,670, forward strand.
TCCAATTTTTTGACCGCAACACGGACATCCGTCGAGGTTGTATAGTTGTACCAAGGCGCCGTAGCAAGCGCGTCCCATTCTTAATCGTTACAGTCGAATATAAGTTGAGAGAAGAAAGTCAAAATACCTTCAATTTTATACATACATATCGATGAGCAAAATGAGAGACGACGTTTCTCCATTTACGACGGTTATCCTACATGAACTAAGTCAGTTCAATCTTTGAGAGCAAAGTACAGTGAGTATTATTTGGACGTATTTCTATGAAACGGAACTAAGTGCCATAGGGGGAGGAAGGTAGAGGGGGCCTTGAATTGGCGGAGTAAACGGGCGTTCTGCTCGTTCCGTCCTATACTCGCAGTGCTCTTCCATGGCGCTTAGTTCCGTTTGACAGAACGCGCTATCCGGGATTCTAAATTCCTCAAAAGGAACTCAAATTGGCGCTTAGTTCCGTTTGACAGAAATACGTTCATTTTGAAGACATTGAGGTCATTTCTTTGAGGGACGGAATGCCATGGGAGCGGGGAGGCGATCGCCTCCTAATCTGCCGCGTGGACCCCTAAGGGGCTCCCGAGGTGATTTTTATTCGAGTCATCATTTTTCCCCGTAATGTTGTAATTTTCCAAATTTTTTCAGTTACTCTAAGGCCTCAAAATCCTTGAAAATTTGTATCTAAGAGACTCAAAAGCTCACCTAAAGCTTACAATACAGAATATACAGGGACATCTAGTGCGCTCCTGGGGCCCCAGAAGTGATGAAGAGGCCTTAGAAGAATCCTGAGAATGGGTTATCTCTTGAATTTTATTCGATAAATGCTTCAAATTGCGTTTAAAAAGTGGGAAATTTTCAAAATTTTCCGGGAGGGGAGCCCCGAACGAAAGGAAGGGCCCCAAAAATCTGGGTAGGTTCCTAACTTTTCGACTGCCAGTTCGCCCGTGATTTCTTTTAAAATTGCTGATCAAATGTGGCAATTAAAATTTGAAAATGTAAAAAAAATCTCTGCTGACCTGATCAAACGAGAGACCGTGTGAATTTGTTTCCAATTTTCCTATTTTTTCCTTCTTCATTGAAGTATTTTCTATAAGCTTTGCGATATATACTATCGCGTATGCGTATGTAGTCGCTTACATTTGCCGCAGGGGAATAACAAACTGTCATTCAGATTCAGATTTAGGATCGATCATTTCGAGAAATGGTTTGAAATTTCTCGGGGATGAAAAATATTAACTCAACGTCACTCAGGCAAGACGTCTTGGTAGCTTAAGTGCATTTTTTTCCCTCCTTTATTCTCTTCTTAAGGGTCAATGTTGATTAAATGCCAGGACTCTGCGCCAAATCTGCAGCACGGGGAAAACAAACCGCTTGGATCTTGAGTCCAGACTCTTAAAAACATCGACAAGAAAAAATATATGTACTCTTGATTCAATCGGATTTTTGCTCAGACCAAGAACCAAGCCTCTTAATTTAAGCGGATATCCTTTTGATTCAAGTAAAAATCCGATTGAATCAAGAGTATTTTTTCTTGTCAGTCTGGACTCTAGATCCAAGCGACTTTTTTTTCCAGTGAGGTATTTCTATTCCTGACTAATTTCAGCAAATTACTGAAAAGAGCAAAAGCATAGAACTGGGGGCGGAAGCTAATCTGAATTAAATTATAAGCCTGTAAAATAGAACGTAGGCAACTTGCAAACCAGGCGAGGTGTGGCCTTAACACGACCCCTGCATCGCGAATGTCCGACGCTGGCGAGGGCTCGTCATAATTCGAACGCATTTCATCTGCGAAATTAACTTTTCATATTTATCTTTTTAATGTGCGAATCGTTATGACAAGAGGTAACTTCGGCACGTCGTTTTTTGAGGGAGGCCGCGGTCCAGGGACGAAGTCTGTGGGGGGAGGGGGGCGGCACGTCCCTTCTCGGCGCGTGGGAAGATGTGTGTAGTAACCTGGTGTATGCCAGAATAAATTGAATTTTACCTTCCCTTGTCCGACTTTTTTCCGTTGGCTGTTTAAATTTTTAAAACAAAGAGTCCGCGAGGCTCTGGGCGGAAAATAGGGATAAGAGGGACTTTTTCCTGTAAGAGGTGATCAGATTACATGATCGTACACGGAAGAGTAGGATTAACAACCGGAAAGTCAAAATTTAGCCATTTGTATAGAAATCTTTCCCGGACGGTATATACGCATTTTTTAAGTTAGACAATTGATAAGATGTATTATAAACGTTCGACGGGTCCTCTAATTTTAGGGAGCGGTCGGTCTGACCTAGAAATATTTCATTGAAGGAGGTTCAATAAAGGCGCACAACAGTCTCAACTAATTCGCCTGACGTTCGGCAACTAAATATTGTCATCATGTAAAGATTAATGAAACCCGATCACCCAGATTCAATACTGATTCATTTTATGACGCTAGATATGAAATAGTTAAAGATGGCGCTTAAAGAACAACGAATGGCAAGGTCGCAATGCCGACTGAAAATGAAAACTTTTGAAAAGGGACGTGTTGGTGAAAGTTGGAATAAAACACGTGCTTATCTTGGTTTGCGACTTTGTGGATTTCTTGCCGCATGTTAAATTTTTTTAAAGGAAAACCAGATAGGTAATTTAAACATTAAGAATCAGTGGCTTTTTCTGGCTGAATTTTTAGAGAGAGCAAAATTGTCACACAGGGGATTTCTCTAACTCAAATCACACCATTATCATACCTTCAATTTTTGAGGTAGGCTAAAAAACATCCTCCGCACAGCAAAAATTATTTGCTCATGGGCACGTGCCTGAAGATGGCTACAAATTTTAATTTGTAGTGAATTAAGTATGCCAAAATCCAAACTGACAATCCGGACTGTGTCCTTTTTAATTATTTGCAAGTCTTTTCGATTCACTTTTTGCTTTTTCAAGAAATGCGTGTTTGAAGTTACAAAATTAGATGGAGCCTTGTGATAGAAAGAAAGTTCACATTCACTTTTTGATGCTTAAAAATTGGATTTTAATGGTGGATTTTCCTTAGAATATAAACAGAGAAAAAAACCGTCACAAGTTAACGTTTTAAATTTTAAATAATACGGAAGTCTACGCCAAATGAGGGCGACTTTTAAAATGCGACAGACGATCCGCATCCATGATTTTTGTATTTTTTCCAATGTCAATATGAAGACCGGAGAAGACGGCTGATATGCTCTGTCGCACTCAGATTAAAGTGCGTACCTACTTTTGGACTCATTTTTTTTGCATCTGTGACTGATGACAAGCACAGAGAAGAATCTCATGTGCGCAGTCGGCCGCGCCGCTCCGTCCGCAGCATGTCCGCAGCGCGCATAGTATAGCTAACGACTTTCATGATTAGGTACGCATCTTCTAGTGTTGAGTGTTCACTAATTACTTCATAAAACAGCGTGTAATTTTAAAAGTCGGAAAAAAATATTAATTTAACATGAAGTTGTCTATTAAACAGCAGGCATCGAACCTGGAGCCGCATGCACCGCAGGAAAGCATCCTTTCCGCTCAGGTATCGGAACACATTACCGGGTGTAGTGAAATTAGCAATGTATGAGTTTCTCTGCCTCCAGCTCGTAACGCACACTGGCGCCTACAAACCTACAGGGATACTTCAAGCATTACGCAATGCGTGAAGTATATTTGAAGGCGTTGGTGCGCGTTTCGCGCTGGCAGCACACCGCGGCGCTCCCGGTGGCGGGTGGTGAACGATTTCCAACGGGGAGAGCTCCCTGGCGGAAAAAATCGTACACCGTATAATCTTTTTCTTTTAATTTTATGCAGTTAAAATTAAATAAAATTGGTATAATTACACACCATGTGCGCTGCGGACGGGGGACGGAGCAGGGCGGCTCATGAAATTCTCTCCAAAATTCTTCCCTGCGCTATGCTCTGTCGGTGACTGGGGCAGTTTATGGAGATTTGAAATTCCCGCTGTTTTCCCTTTCCGTCGTAGGTCTGGTCCTTTTTGATTGGCCACTGGCTGACGCTGAAGTTAGTAAACACAAAAACACATGTGAATGTGAATTTGTTTTTGTGACTGAACCGCGTGATCACTTTTGGGCTTTTACAATTGTTTTTCATTATTTCGAATAATTTTGTTTCACAATGGGTGTTGAGAAAATATCCAGGTAATTCTTTGCGTTTCTTTTTTCATCATTTCAATGTTATGCCTAGCTAATCTTCCAATAGATAATACAATATCAGGATCAGATAACCTCACTTTCCTGATATCTACCAGGAACTAAATTTTCTCCTAAAAAAATATATTTTCCCTCTTCCTCGTTTATCTTTGGATGTTCAATTGGTTCTGGAGGTTAATCGCAATATTTGAACGTATGGTCATGTATGTTTAAAGCAATTGATGAACAGTCCAATGAACGCCGCATTAGAACTGTCATTTGTTTCTTTGCTGAACGCCAGTAACGCTTTGCGCCTACCAAGTCTTGATGTTACAAGTATATTTATTACTATTGTAAAAGTATATTACAACGGAATGCTAAGCCTCTCATTTTCTTTTTTCATCCTCTTCAGTATCTTACTGGCCTTTTATGTTGAGTGCTTATCATTACCATGAAGTAGTAGTTTTAATGCAGTGGCGTGCGGAGGATTCAGTGACAGGGCAAGCTTTAGCATTCCCCATCAGGAGGGGGGGGGTGGTTAATGCGTTCCCTCTTTCAGGGAGCCTCTCAAGTAAATTGTTTATATTTAGATCATCGTGACCCTCCATTTACTCTATTTTTCTGATGAAATCTGATGGAACGTCTTGAAAAACTGTGGTTTTATTTCATTCTCTCCTACATATGATATCGTTCACTCAACTCATATTTTTATTATTATATTTTTAAGTATTGTAATTTCAAATATTTTTGAGTATTGGAGGACGGCTCTATGCTTCCAACTCCTGATTTTGCCACTTATTTGAGGTATTTCTAGTCTCAATTCTACAGCGCCTAGAATTTTTTGAGTTGTTTTAAGTTTCCCATGAAAACATCTTTCTGCGATTAAAACATGAATAAGAATTATTCGTCACCAATTGGATCCAAGTGAGCGACATTTTATTGAAATGGAGGCACTTGCTCCGGAGGGAGCAATGGCAACTGCGAAGGAAAGAGAAAACAAGACAGCGCATCGGAGGCAGAATCAGCGCGCTGCAGTGAAAGGCCAAGAGAAGTGAGCTGCGATTTCGCAGCATAGCGCTAAGACTCGGAATGCGCCGCTTTCCTTGCCCGCCTTGACTCCTCCGCCGAGCAGTGACTATCTACTCAGCCCATCGCAAGCGATTCCCCAGAGCATGATTGGCCCGTGATCAGGCCGCGCTGTGCCACCTCCATCCCCTCTGCCACTTTCCTACTTTTGTGGCTATAGACGTACTTCTGTCTCTCTCTTTCTTTGTTTTTAATGCAATTTACTTACTTAACATCTTTTATCAATAATATTTGCTAAAATTGAAAACATGTAATAGGTGTAATTTTCTTCTTTCTTCTGAAATCTTTGGCAAAGCAGTGCTTGCCCTGCTTATTCGGACCGCACGCCACTGGCATTGTGATATCTTCTATTTTAACTTATGATTGTTCCAATTTACAGACTTGGTGATTGTGAAGTTTGTGGAGCAGCTTCAGCTAAATATACGTGCCCGAAATGTGAAGTGAAAACCTGTTGTCTGGATTGTGTCAATATTCACAAGAAAGAGTTGGATTGTGATGGCAAACGAAACAAAGTCAAGTTTTTGCAGATGAAAAAATTTTCAAATTTAGATCTTCAAAGTGGTAAGAAATTAAGACAGTCTCTAAATACCTATTGGTCTAGGTCACTCTGGGAAACTTCTTTCATCCAAACTGAGTATAAGAATTTATGTAGTAAAGAATAAAATCGCTAAAAATTTAAAAACTCCAACTTTCCTCACTTAACTATTTGTCCGGACGGCATTTCGGAGGGTCCGCTGCCCTTCCTTTTCAGCGGTGATAGTGCGGCTACTGCAGGCATTGTTTTGTTTGAGGATGTATTTACCAATTTGGACCGAGTTGTTAAGCATAGTTCAGAGCGGTAGATGACACTTTTTGTGGTGTGCGAAAAGATCAAATAGACCAAGCATTGACAATTCTCAACTCACAAAATTTAAAAATAAGCTTAACTAATAGTCAAGTCATCTATTGTTTTTTTTTTCTATTTGTAGATTACATCTTATTGGAAGAAACCACCAGAGCTGTTGAAAAATTCGCCAAACACAAATTAGTCAAGAATCCTTTGAGATTTCAAAGTTTTCAACCTTATTACGCTAACTACAATCCTGTAAGTCATTCCAAATGTTTCAAATGCCCTTTTCCTTCTTCTCATATTAAAATTGGAAACAAAGGTTTATGCCCTAACGAATTTGTGTCATGTACGAAATCTAATACAGAATCCCTCCATTGAACTGTAGTATTTACTTATTTTCATTGTATTTTGTAACAAGAATTTGAACTGTTCAGCCTTTTTCGCATAATTTAACACTTGAAAATTCTAGAATCATGAAACCAAGCTTCTGTATTTAATCCAGATGTGCATGTTCCAAATAATTTTTAGTGACTTGTCAAATCGTGAATTGAGAACCATGGAGAGTAGGGTCATTTATAGAAACCAGAAGTTTCCATAGTCATACTTTAAAGGTATTTACTTATCTTTTAAAAGGGTCCCAAAAGAGATCTCTGTAAATTTCAGCCTCATAGATTAAGTGCAGACATACCAGACATTGCCGTTTTACCATGAAAAATTACATTAGTTTATGTGGGGGACAAGGATGTTCCTCTTTAAATGCATTTTTTGCGCATTTAATGTGGTCAAAAAGGTAAAGCGTTAGATTTATACTTATATAAAAAAATTGGTCTCCTCAAGATATATGTGTAACCAGAAAAGTCACTTTTTAGACCCAGAAGACTGTGAGACATGGCACCGATAGTTTTTGTGGCACTGCTTGCAGTGGAAATTTCCATCCATTTTTTAGGGTATTCTATAAGGACAATTAGGCATGAAGAAATTTTATGTGGAATATTAATATCTAATCTTCCAGTTTTTTTGAATAACCCTAGCATAGTAAGTTGGAATTTTTTTAGTCAAGGTGCCTTATAAATCATCATAAAGCGGAAAATCTCAATACAGTTTGTGTAACCCTAATATAGCTTAGAAAATACTTTAAACAACTTGAAAGTATTTCCAATTCAAAATTACCCTCAACAGGTATCTCAGTGCCTCAGGAACATAAATTTTCTGGTGATTTCTGGTCTACCCATTCGCAATTCACATTACCGTTTCCTTTCATTTCTGCTTTTATTGAGTCCTGATTTAATTTTGACTGTTTCATCTTTACTTGTTACAGAAACAGAAGAGACAGAGAAACGCTGCTTGGCGCCGAGGAATCCAATTGAAATTTTTGCCCACTCATTTCACCAAACGCAAAAACAATTCCTTATACCATGATCAAAAAAAAGATGTCATTTTCTTTTGCATAGAGTGGATTTTTCCCCAGGCTGAAAATTTAGTACATTTTACCAGGAGGTACTTTTATATTACTGTTATAATATCTAGAGTTTCCCAAACTTTCACTTTTGATGCTTATTCTCAAATATTAAAATGAATATTGATGGTGAAGCTTAGAGACCACGCATCTTGTTTACGGTATTTAAAAATCTTTGCTCCCATTTTACTTTTTTGAAGGAGAGCAAATCAATATCATTTCCTGAAGTCTTCACAGAGTTTTCTTCACACAGAAAAGAAAAATCATGGAAGTTTTCAAGACTTGACGTTGAGTAGTTTTCCATTTAAATGATAATGTATGACAGAAAGTCTGCAATATTGCTAACCGAAATTCGTGGTCTAGTAGTTTCATGTCATTATTCCACACCTTAATCGACAGAAATATTATTGAATGCCTCTACTGAAAGGGTGGGGAGGGGGGGAACGAGCTTTAAAAAGAATTAAATCCTTTTTGGCTCTCGTTTATAATACCCTCAAAACAACTTCTGATTTCGTATGAAACCTAATTTTTTTCATCGCGTCCATGAAATAACATTCTCTATCATTGAAGCTTTTGTGATTCGTATTAGAGTTGCCAGTGTATTAAATGATAACACAAGATATGTAAAGTAGATACATTTTGTAATGTATACGATGTTCAAACCACGAAAGAATGCAATGTTCAGAAGAGGAAAAAAATAAGGAAGGGCATTGTCTTGCAAGTAACGCTGTATTAATGTAAACATTTAACCTGTTCCTAGAAGGAATGGAAAAACTATGTTGAAAAAAGAATTCAGTCGATAATGGGAACTGGATAGAAAAAGTGATTTATGTATGGTTAACCTATCTTATAAGCCGACTGAATATCAAAGCTAAAAGTATGACTTGATTTTTGTAACCATGAACTATATTTTGGTATGAACTGATGAGTTTCTCACATACTTCATTATCCTTGAAATAAATTGACAATTCTGCCGTAGTAGTTAAGCTTCATTTCAACTTAAGAGAATTTCATTTTATTTTTTCTTCTCTTTCATGTACAGGAATGCAGATAGTGACAAATTAGCAACGTTAGCAAATCGATTTATGGATGAAGCAAGTTGCCCAGATGAACTTAAAGAAAAACTTCAGTTTTATCAATCAGCTGGTTTAAATGGAGTGTCGTTTTTATTGAAAGCTGAAAATGTGCCTGGAGAAAAGTAAGTCTTACTTATAGTATTTTATTTGTAAAATTAGGTGGTTATCTAGTAAAAGTTGATTACCCACTACTCTTTGGGAGTTTGAATCTGTTGCCTGCCTCGATGTTTTGGGTATGTATTTTCCTGGCGCCAGGGCGTCCCCCTCCTTCCAAAATAACAATAGATCAGTTGTGTATTCTTCTGCTGTTTCATTTTTTGTGATCTCATCGCACACTGCGATGATTGATTCGCAGTAATGTTATGTCTGTACCTATTTTTTTTGTTAAGTAACCATTCACTAAAGGACATTATGTAATCATTTGTAGTGATACATCTTATGTAGGTATTCTTCTAAAATTTCCGTTCTCTCCTTTTGCAGATTTTTTGAACTTGATCATCAAGAGACCTTGCGTTCAAATTTAACGAGGAAAGTTGTCATAGAATACCCCACGATTCATGTGGTATTAAAAGATCACAAATACGCCTATGAGACCATTGAACCAGGTAATCTTGATTTTTTACTACATGTATTAGCATGGATAAAGTGGTTTTAAGCATCTACATAAGTTTAGTTTCAGCACATTGCTAATTTTCTTTCTGGCTAAAACATATTACATGCAGAGCATCAAGTTGTCGAACCTATTGTATTGCTTATTGTGTGATCAAAGCAAAGCGTAATTGTGCGGACTATAAAAAGATGATCCTTAGTGAGGAAACAATATCTTAAGCTGGGTGAGCACCAGAGCTTTTTTGACGAACGAACTGAATGAGCCGAGCGCTGCAGTGAGCAGTTTGAGCACGTACTCAACATGTTCAGTCATGCAAACTCGAGGAACAGAACGAGCTGATCTTTTTTCGCGAGAACGCCGAGAGCGCAAAGATGATCGTCTTCCGCACCAGATTGGATGAAGATATTTTTGTCAAGTACTACAAACTTGTGTATAAGTTTCCTGTTGCTAGGAATCTCAGTGTGACTGCTAGTCGGTTGGATGCCAGGATTGTTTCATGGATTTTGGTCACCTGCTTTGTAATTATCAGCCCAGTTAAATTGACAGTTTCTCAACATCAACTGAACTCATGCGTACAAAATTTTGAAAGTGGAAGAAGTCCATATCCCTCATTTGCAAATTATTGTCACGCTCTCTATATAACTTTCTCATCCAAAAGTGCGGGAGAGACTTTTTCTTCTCTTTTAACAAATTGAATACAATTAACAAAGTACCGGTTGCCACTTGATGGCTCCCCATCTTAACTAAGAAGTCAACTAAGTGCACTCAAGGTGGTAAAAATCAGCGGTTTGTGGCTGGAAAATGCAAGAACAATCAGAATAACATCAAAAGCTTTCGATGCTGTTTGGCTCGCTTGTGCGGGAGAAACGCTCGAGCCGTTCGAAGAAGATCTGTCTGCACTTGCCGCACAACTCGAGCAGTCTCTCATGGCTGCTCATTCAGTTTGTCCATCAATAACGCTTTAGTGTGCACCCAGCTTTAGGAAGTGTCAAGGATGCCAAAATTCTCTAACTGTTGAAAAGGAATCCCGGTAGCTCCAAATTATTCCAGCCCAATCATGTGAATTTATTTTTCAACATTTTCAGAAAAGATTCAAAAGTTTTTTTCCCAACTAAAATTTTGAATCAGAATGTGTAGTAATCTCAAACCTTTTATCTCAAATTAAGAAAACTAGCCTAAAAAAGTTATCCTGTTAGTAGTGATGACAATTCTTAGATTTAACTTCCACCGAGATTGATTCTTTTTCCTCTGAATCTAAATCAGAATCGATTCCAAATTTCCTCAATATCTCTTTTCAATCAGCGAACTAGCCATACAAATTTTTGGAAAAGAGAGGGTCTTTCTTAGTAAACGCACTTATGGCAATACTAATGTTCTTTTCATTCATGAGAAATCCGATCTCTTCCGTTTTTCTCGCAAAATTAAAGATCAAAACAAGATTAAATCGAGGGTATCAAATCGATTTGTGGCAATTTGGGCATACTTGATTGCCTAATTCTGAAATTGGTGGTGAAAGTCAGATCTGTTGAATGTATCTTTCAAAAGATCGATTCCTCTGATTAAATCTTAGCATTGAATTGATTCTCCTTAGCCGATTCAGATTGATTCTTATTGTTAGTCCAAAAATAGTCATTACCTATGAGTCCAAATTTACTTCTTGTCTATTTAAGTCAAGGTTCTCTTTTTTTCCGTCTAGATGATTACTTTGAAAGCCTCCAAAAGAAGCACGGAGATGACTCATCTGTTACTGAGACTAATATGGAAGATGAAAACCTCACAGCTGAATTCCAAGTGAAATCAGAACCATCTCAAGAAGATTTTGGAGACAATGAAACCTCAGACAATCCTAGCTCTAGTAGACAAGCCGATGCCAATTCAAGGTACTTGTTTTTGTGCGGTGAAATTGATTCTGATGGTGACTGTGACAACGAAGAATTAGAAATGGAAAACGGCTGTGATAATTATCAAGACTCCAGGTGACAACATAGCAGTTTGGATTCAGTTGCACAATTTTATCCCTGTAAAAACAGTTGTTAACTCAAGTTGTTAAGTCTTTAAAGATTGTATGTATATATATATGTTTTTTTATGTGACGTGAATATTTTAAGACATATTATTTTTGATTTGAATAAAAACATAATTAAGAAAACTGAGATGTAAAATATGTTCCCCCCTCCCTTTTTTTTTTTTTTTTTTTTTTTTTTTTTTTTTTTTTTTTTTTTTTAAATAAACCAACCAATGTTTGCACATAAAATTTTTAGAGAACTATTTTGATAGAGAGAGTAAAATCATTATAAGTGTTGAAAACTGAGTATGCAGTTTGGATTGGTTTTCATTTAAATGAGAATAACATGCAATAGTTTTTTTTTTTTTTTTTTTTTTTTTTTTAAATTGCATTAATGTGCTCTATCAGAAAGAATACATCATCAGTTGATTTTTCCATTTACATTGCATAGAGAGACAGAGAATACTTAGTTAGGTACACCATGGTATTTTGCCGCCTGTAAGTGACTTGTGGGACCAATCTTTTTCTTTTGAGGGAGAGAAAATATTTTTATTTTTCATTTTTCAAAAATAGATTATTTATTTTGTAGGATAAAAAAACATTCACAGACGATCAATTAATCTACTGTACAAAAATAATGTAAAAATCTGATATTGTAACAACAAGCAAACTTATTTTAAAATAATTAAATCTAATCAAGTCTTTATGCTCCGTTCGTTTCCACACAAATAAAACATTTTATTGAATTCTAATAACAACATGTTCGTTTCAATTGAGAAAGAATGGTAATCACTTGTAAATATAAAAGTCAACAATTGCTTCCATGTGGTCCAAGTTGCAAGACATTTGATAATTGGTGTCAAGCCAAAACCAAGGTTACATAAATGTTATTGGAGCTACCATCACCGACTAAAAACCACAATGCATACAAATCACAAAATAATAGCTCGTTGGATTAATCTGTGAGTTGTACTTTGCTTGATCGACTGATTACGCAAAAGCTACTTACAATCTGGCAGATTGTTCCATCCGTAAGGAAAAGACAAACTCCAAAAATTATCATGGATTTACAGCCTTGATGCCTGATACTTTGTGGAAAATGTTAAAATATTAGTTGCAATATTCTGTTGCCAGGAGCAGTTAATGGCTCAGTGGCCATTCTATGCGATGACTGTGAAACTGCAGAAAAGCGTATCTTGGTTTAGGATATTGCAGACTTCCTGCCATATTTCATTTTCTCGATGAGGAAATACTGAAAATCATTTCGTGGAGACTTCTATGATTTTTCTTCTCCTTCAATAAAATAAAATAAGACCGGAGATTTTGAAACGAGGCAAACAAGATACGCATTCCTGCAGTTTGACTGTCCATATGTAATCTTAAAAGTTATTATAGGCTTGTACAGAAAATTTTCAGAATTTAGACTGAGTCATTTTCCTTCAGAAGGGAGAAAATAGTAGTTTACAAGAAAATACTTCAGTAAAACTTAAATAAAGACGCTTAAACCTGGGAGAATGCTTTTAATGCTTAATCCATTGTAAATTTTATTTAAATAATAGATTTAATAAGACGTCAGAGAAAATATTCTTCATTTTGTATTTGAAAATATTCAAAATACTTCAATGCGTCTCTTTAAAAATTATTTCACACCTTCAAATGTCCTTTAGTGTATTATTCTCAACTGATTTACGACACACTTATAATTCCAAAAAGGATGGCAAGAAAAAAATCTGAGCCATCGTAAGACAGAGGCACAAACCTTAAAGCCTTATTGAAGCACACTCATGCGTAAAAATCATTGTGTGTGAGACTAAATTTTTTTTTACATCAGTCAAATGAGATTCCACTAGCATAATAAAATCTTTGATGGCACCATTGAGTTCAAAATATCCTTTAAAATGATTTTGAATGTATTAATTTGCGAAGGACATTGTTGTAAAATGGAAGCAAAGAATTTCAGGGAACATGACTTTTTGTAAGTCCTAATTCATAAATATTCCTTAGGATACCTACTGTAAAATATGGGTAAAGTAAAAGGCAATGAAATATTCGAGTAAAATTTCTTGTGAGTTTCCTCAAACTTATAAAACATCATGAGTTTCTGTGAGGTTTCATGAAATGCATAGGGTAGAACTGAAAAACAATGATTTTAGGGGGTTGAAAAGAAAGGGATGAACAAGGGAATGATAAGGGGAAAAAATTTGTACTAGTCGGTTTACCCTTATGAACATTTGTAAAATTCGATAAAAGAAATTGATGAAAAAATGAGAATACACTGGTGAGCAGAAAATCGGTAAAGTTTACATGCCGTTGTAGGCAGGGCCACCACCACCTTCAGGTACAACCCAGTTGATGTTTTGAGATGGATCTTTGATATCACAGGTTTTGCAGTGGATGCAGTTTTGTGCGTTGATTTGCAATCTCTGGCCGTCGCCCTCTTCAAGTGGGACATACTCATATACACCTGGTTTAAAAAATAGAAAAATTATTCAGGAGGAATTAAAAACTTCCGTTATAAGAATAATCATGTTTTCTTTCAAATTTAAAGTATTAATAAAATAAAAAGTCTGCATGGGCAAATTATAGCGTTTTTCAGAAGCAATTCCTGCAGATGAAAACACAATAAACATTGTACTCAAGTTAACTGGACCAGTGATACATATTGTCCTTTTTGGAGCAAATGATCAATCTGAATTCGTTGGATTTTATCCTAAAAATTTACATGGTTATATAAATAATTATTTAAAAAATGAAATGAAATCAATAATTACGTACCTGCAGGACAAAATCGGCCTTCTGGTCCATCATAAATTCCTAAATTATTCTTAACAGGTACAGTGTCATCTCTTAAGGTAAGATGGGGAGGTTGATCACCCTCATGATTCGTTCCTGTCAGTGCTACAGAGGAGAGAAGATCAAAACTTATGACACCATCAGGCTTCGGGTATTCTATCGGCTGACATTCCTTTGCTGGTTTCAATCTTGCGTGGTCAGGCTCTGTTAAAAGCAAATCAGCTGGATTAACATTTAAGCAAGTAGTCGTAGGGCTAGCAAAGACATGATCAGACTAATATACGACAGCTGAGAAAACATATTACGCTCCTTAAATTTTTATTTTTTGAAAGATTTTTTTTATTCAATATTTTTGTCCGAGTATGTGCAACCAACTTCTGAATTGAACATTTATTTACCAAGTTTTCTTGACTTTTTTTCTAATAAATGAAAATCATCCCAACAAAACTGTAACACAGTTATTTCAGAATAAGAAAAAAAAAAAGAACTGAGCTGTGTTTCTAAACTTGAGTCATTTTCGGCTTGGAGATAAAAGGATACTTCTAGAGATAAAAGGGTGGTCTGAAGCAACAGGCTTCTGACATAAAACAAAAAACAGCAGCTTAGAATTTATTATTCCCTAATAAATCTTGTGCCAGATAGAGCTTTAAAGAAAAGAGAATGAACTGTATGCTTTCCAGACTGCTTCACCCAAGAATAGAGGACAAGGATAATGCTGAATCCAGATCAATTGAGCTTACAGAGACTGGTTTAAATGGTTGTATCAAGTGATGGCCAAATTCAAGAGATTATTAAACACTTTTTTGTTTTCTTATTTATTACATAATTACTTGATACTGATTTTGCTTAAAACATTTTCAACTTGCTTAACAAGATATTAACTTACCTCCATGACTTAGAGTCCATGGCTCTTTGCCTTTCAACATAACACTGATGCCACTATGAACGATTCCACCATACAGACCGAGAGGTGTATGGAATGATGGCCTACAATTTCGTACACTCTTCAGGTCTGACCATATCCAGCTATTCTTAATACTTTCTTCATATGTTTTTGGTTCTATACCTGTAAAAACAAATAAAGTTTCAATTTAAGACAGTTTAATGGAAAACAGAAGAGCTCAGACAATATTCTGTGATCAAAAATAATTTTATTGCTATGTTGCTTTTTTTTATTCTTTTTTTTTTAAAAAAAAAAAAAAAAAAAAAAAAAAAAAAAAAAATCTGGCAGAATACACCTGCAAATGTCTTGCTTTACAGCTTGTGACAATAAAATGAATGAAAATACTCACTTCCTTTCTGCATTGGAAAAAAAAAAAAAAACATGAATAATTTTGGCATAAAATACATTTTTCAGGTGGAGAATGATCTGAAAAATATTATGATGTATTCATATAGAAACATGATTATTTTATTTAATATTTACAAATGCTTCATTCGTGGTATTATAAATAAGTAAATTAGATGAAGATTTTCTAATCACAATGAATAAAGAAAATAGGTATGTGTACATAAAAGTCAAGATGTTGCTCAGTGAATTATTTAAAATCCACTAAGATGATGTATATTAAAGTTTTAAATGGGACTTCGGTGATCTGTCCCAAGTTCTTGATGTGCTTAAACTGGCTTGCGATACATTGCATCAATTGGTCAAAGTCTTGGCAGATCTTAACTTCTTAGGCAAGTAAAGGACAATAATCCCTGCGCATGAGTCTAAAGAATCATTTCCACCCAAAAAAATTTTCAAAATTCAGAGAAAGGAAAGCAAGATTTGTCGGGGGGAAAAAATTGCATTCGATGCAGAGGTCCACCTCTGTATCGAATTTGACATTTTTCTCATGGACAAATCCTGTTTTCACTTCTAGGAATTTTTGAAGTTTTTTAGTTGAGAATGATTCTCTAGACTCATGCGAAGGGGCTTTTGTCCTTCTTTAGGCTAAAGAGTCAACATCTGCCAGGATTTTTTACTTAATCTATGCTATTAATTGCGTGCCAATTTGACCATGTCAAAAACCCAGGACAAATCACAATAACTTCAGAATACAACTCATAGACAAGGAATCCAACTTTACAAACCTTCTGTTTCAGAGGCTAAATTTTCATCTGTAACAGCATTGAAGACACTCTCAGCAGCTAGCATCCCTGATTTCATTGCATAGTGTGTTCCTTTAATTTTTGGTACATTCAAGAAACCAGCAGTACAACCAATCAGGCATCCACCAGGGAAAGTTAATTTTGGTATCGACTGGTAACCACCTTCATTTAGGGCTCGAGCCCCATATGCTATCCTGCGTACATCAAAGAGGCCGAACTTAAATTCACTTCTTTCAATAAAATGTATGACTAAATCAAATGGGTTGGAGACGTTTGAGAAATAATCAAAATACCGAATGCAATGACACTACTTCCAATTTAATACTTTTAGTGGGGAATGATGTAACAAATTCAATTTGGTTGAAAAAAAAAAGGAGAAAAAAGTCATCCAATCTTTGTATTGGAGGATCTTTTGAGTTTCATAGAGATAGCGTCAACAGTAAAAATAAACAAAAGAGCAAGCTGCACAGGAGTGATGTAAAATTTCTTTTACAAATGAATTTTATTTTTTAAGAGGAAGGAAAAAACCAACATTAATTCTTGCACATTTTTTGGGAGTCTTTGTCACCTTGTGCAGAATATTGTTCAAAATTTCAAGATAAAATGAGAGGAATTTTGCCATTGGATCCAATATTTTTCAGTGAAGTAAATCGGAAATTTGACTTTGAGACAAAAACGGTGGATTATAGACAATAGTTGGCGTTTGAAGATTTTCTATACCTCTGCCTTCTTGCTGACTTTTCTCAAATTTTGGATTGAATTGAAACCATGATGGAAAAAGAAAAATGGTAAATAATGATATGAAATAAATATTTCATAAGAAAAAACGGCAGCTGCACCGATTGAACAAATAATTAATGGAGGATTTCATGGATAATTTTACCAGCGATTTGTCAACAATGACGCCAGAATTTTATTTTTTTGGGAAAAAAGAAGTAATAAGCTGGGCTTACCTTTTACCACCTTCTAAAAGAGACTTTACAGATGGGTGATGTTTAAATCTTTGGAATTCTCTGAATGGACTAAGATAAGGATTGGAATAATCAAGACCAACAACGTAACCTACAGCAATGAGAGGACTTGATTCATTCAGATGATACAGAAAAGAGCCTCCATAAGTTTTGAAGTCCTGAAATGAAAAAGTTAGCATTTAAAATCCACGCATAAACAAAAGGTACAAAAAGAATTAGGAAAAAAGAAAAGAAAAAAAGAGGAGGAGAAAGTGATGATGAGAATTGATATGGTTTATGAAAATTAATTAATTTTCCAGAGTAATTCATAGATATTACAAAAAATTACCCTGGACAGAGTTTCTTTGAATGAAAATTAGGATGGTAAATTTTAGAAGCAAGAGATACTCTGTGCCCTACCAACCAGATTAAAACTCAAATTTTCGTGAGTGCTTCCTCACTCAGAGGATGCTTCCGGGTGAAATGATGGAATGAATTCCAATGCAGATAGATTCCAACACAGCAAAAAGAAAATGAAAAAAGGATAAAATAATGCTTCCAAAAATCTATTTGCTTAAGTTGTAAGGGCAGAATGAGAATATCCAGGCAGACTCATTGAATATTAATGCAAAAGCTTCCAACAGCTTGTCATGCCAACTTAACAAAGTCGAACTCATACAGACTCAGTGGACCTTGAAAGCTCAAGAGTTAGGTGGAGGAAACCATTGTTGACTACATTAAGGGAATTAATGAACTTATTTTCGACAACTAATACGGTGGGAATGTTCCTATTTCCATAGGACAGTCCAAGTGATAATTTTGTGTGAACTCGTGAGACATTAAGGACAGGATTTCAGTTTATTATTTTGGTGCTTTTTGGAGGATAACAAGGAGATCAAATAGAGAAGAGATCACTTTGTTTCAGGAGCCAGTTGAGAGAGACTTAGAAAATCGAACTTCATTTTCTTCAAGCTTTCGTTGCTTGCAGTTTACATTAAAATGACCTTGAGAAACCAATCAAAATTATTCCACTATGTGACAAAATTTTTCGGGCTAAATCCTTTTGCCTTTGAAAAGGGTGTAAAAATATCCAAATGGAACTACATTTACACAATATTCTTGGTTGTGTGCTCAACAATAGACTTTTGCATCGCGTTTCAGGAGATGCTCTTGGATGATAAAGTCGAGAAAGCTTTTTTCCTGATATCATTGATGCTTAAAGCGGTTGACTACGTTTTCATCATAACAAGTTTGCTAAAGCCGTTAATTTTTCAAACCACAAAACAACAGATTCAGATGGGTGTTGAAAAAGTGAACTATATGCTTGACAGTAAATTTCAAGATCAGAAGGAGTCTGCTGATAACAGGATAAAAGTAGAGCAGAAACAAATTATTCTCATGATTTCTACTGGAATTCTTTATCATGTGTTATTCCTGTGGGCAAAAAAGGAAGGTTATTTGTTTAAAACAACAACGACACTGTTGCTTCAGTTCAGTTACTACGTAGTGCTAATCCTTGCATTCCAAGTGAAGAAAGATCTACATGTGATTCACAGGCAATTTGAGAGAGTTAATAATGAAATTGAGAAGCTGGCGGAGATGATTGACATGTTAGAAAAAGATGCTCAGACAACACATTTACATCGTTCCAACAGTCAAAAGGCTAGAATTCAGAGAGAAATTAATACTACATCTCATGAGGATCTTGACTTTTCTAATGAACTTATTCCAGGTACAGAAAGTCCTCATAAACAGGGTGTGGCTCTACGAGAAAAAGTGCTTTATTTGAACCGAGTACATTTTGAGATTTGCAACACTTTCAAAAAAATTAGTCTCTATTACAGTTGTGAAGCACTGATATCTATGGCGCGGATAACAGCCTATTCAGTGGTTCCTCTCTATTTTATCATCATAGCTTTCCTGGTACCTAAATCTCAGAGGAAATCGAAAATTGGAACTTTGATCTTCTACGCCAATTTTCTTTGGGCCAACTACTACTCTGTCGGCAGTTTCATATTTTCATCCACGAAGACTGCGTGTGAGGTGAAATGATTTTGTCATATAATTCAGAGAGTTTGCAGGATTTTACGCATGAATTAATTTCACAAAATTTTACTACTTTGGGGATTTGGTGCAAATGCAACTTGTTTTGCTCAGCACAAAGTGATGATACGAATTTTTAAGAAAGAGGCTAAATAGATGCTAATCTTTATTCAACGGAGGAAACTCTAAATAATTCACTGAAGAATGAGTACGCTTATTTGCGCCACTGCCTAGAGAAATGTAACAGCTACCTTCTGCTGCTTTGTAATGGTAACTTAAGATGAAAACGTTTGATTTCCGATGTCATAAAATAAGAAATCTTGGATGCTCAATCTTTAACCATTGAAAGTACTAACTATGAGTTCCTATTAAATTTATATCACCTTGAGATTCAATCGTAATTGTTGAAATATTTGGTGTTCAAATGTAAAACGGGTATGAATGGTAATGAGATAAAAGAAGGGAGAAGCACCGTGTCATTCACAATGGTAATTAGCTACAGAATTCATTGTAATTTCTTATATTTGCAGGGTAATAATATCTCTACAATTATTCATGACTTGTTGGATGCTAAAATGCCACCTTTGGTTGCTGACGAGGTAAGTTCTCATTTCTCCAAGAAAAAAAAAAAGAAATTCTAAATTGGCAATTAGTGATTACAAATATACCTGAGTTGATTTTGATGATTAGCATCAGGAGAAATTTCATCATTCAATTTTTATTTGGATTCAATTTGTGTGATAATAACTTTAACGTGAATACCAGCATCTAATGCTTCATTGCTGAGCTTCATCCTACTTTTTGTGATTGAATATGCTAGTGTAAGTGGATGGGAAAAGTCTCATGGTTCAAATATACCCTCTCGCTCAGTCTCTGATAAGTGTTTTGTCAATCTACCTGTATTTGTCCATACATTTTTATGAAGCACCTGACAGATACATAACTTAAAACTCACCCATTTCACTTATTTATAGCTGGAAATGTTTTCTCTACAACTAATTCAAAGGAAGATGAAGTTTTCAATCTTGCAGTTATTCAGCATGACACCATCTTTACTTTTAAGTGTGAGTATAACATTTCCACAAAGAATGAAAAACTTCTAAACTCAAAAAATGTTATTGAAAAGAAAGAGGATTGAAATATAATGAGTGTTATGCATGCTATATTAGATCTGACATACACTACATTCGTTTTCTAATTTATGGATTTCATGTGCAGTTTTGTTAACCATTATCTCTTTTCGACCTAACTCTGCTTAGTCTAGCAGGTTTTGTAGTTTTTTGAAGATTTTTACAGATTATCTGAGGATTACGTTCAGACGTTTGTCTTATGCACAACAAGAGAAAGACCCAAAAAAACAGGCATTATGGATAAATTTTAAATTTACAAATATGTTCATCCAACCTTTAGATATGTACTCGAGTATTAGATGCTTCAATACCCGTTGATTAAACATGCACAATTTTCTTTTACAGATTTCTGAGCAAGTTGCAACATACGTACTGATTTTACTTCAATTCCAGCAAAGTAAAAACACTACAGGGAGTGCATTGGCTTGAGAATTTTTCCAGTTGATTACAATTTTAAATGCAAACATACGACTTCTTTGAAGCAAAAAAAAAAATTAAAAATCAGAGAGGCAGAAGATTGCAAAACTATGAGAAATTGGCTGAAGAGCAATGGTTTTATGAGTAACTACTTCGGTAAATTCTTGGAGCGTTTTCTTATATCCTTGAGGATATATTTTTCTGGTTCCTGCATACAAGTCATACACATGACGTAAATAGGTTATTCAGCCAGAGGTGCGATACGTTCTTCACGAAAGAAATAAGCATCAAACCTAGCCTTCAACTATAAACCACAAAGACAAGAAAATAAAGTATTGAGCACAAAATGCCAAAACTTAGGGCGCTTTTTTGGTTTATCAAGGTGTCTACTAGTACAGACCCTGTCATTAAAAGTCCTTGCTTCTTCAGTGCATTTTCCTTACTTTTCTGAAAATTCCTTTTTTTGGCAAGTCTCGAAAATCCTTGATTACCTTACCCTTACTCTTTCCTTACTTCATACGCATTTTCAATCATATTCGGATTGGGAGATTGAAATAATAGAATGATGAAGGAATAAACCAAAAAACACGAGGAATCAAACCGGGAACTTGATAAATGAATTATGTTAGGAAATTTCATACCTTCAAGGCTACTTTATAAAATTCGACATAAAAATCCCGAATTCCCGTACCAACCTTCCGCAATTTGCTTATTCAGTGTATCCGCTCTTTTTCTGTACAGTAGACACCCTGTTTATTTACTCAAGCAAGCATTCATACTCAAGTATTGCTTTTGTTATTTAAAAAAAAAACTATTCTGATGAACACACTCTATCAATGCTAAATTCTCTTTAGAACACGTACCAAGGGCCATCCAATTGTGTGCTCGACAGTTCCAGGCTTGTGCAAGTCAGGATTGATTTCCCAAACTTCCTTCAGGCCAATACCGTAGGACTGAGGTTCGCACTCCTTCCTCAGATCAAACTTACTGAAAAGCTGTTTTGTGAGATGTCCGTGACAGCCCTCCGCAAAAATAGTCACTTTTGCATGGAGCTCCATCCCTCTTTCAAATGCATCCTGGGTAAAAAAAGAAATGAAATGCGTCAAACTGGATGAAGCAGTTCAGTGAGAAAAGAGATAGACAAGTTGGAAACCAAATAGCATGTGGGTTATTTTGATGATGGTTGGGAAAAATCTGCTTGAAAATGATCTGTGCTTTAAAGTCTGATAGATAGTAATGTGCAGATAACAGTAGGGACAGGGAAACACAGATACAAAACAACAGGGATACAACACAGGAACTACCTCCTGACTACTAAGGATGGGGTACTTGAAGTATATAAAAAAAAAAAAAAGGTTGAGTATTCTTGGATGAAAAATGACAATACTTCCTCTACCTGCAAGGGGAGCGAGAAAGTAAAAAAAAATATTTGAGTAGGAACAAAATAGAAATACCTTTGGTGAACCATCTTTAGCAATGCCAACATCATTGGTTGCAATTCCTTTGACAGAGCCATCTGGGTGGTAAAGAACTTCTGCTGCAGCGTATCCTGGGTAGATTTCTACACCCAGAGCCTCAGCTTGCTCTCCAAGCCACCTTACAACGTGTCCAAGTCGAACAACATAATTTCCATGATTATCCATTGGCATACCTGCAGGTGAACAAATAAACATAAACTTCTAATTATCTAGGATAACTGCAAGCTTTTTTAATTACTTTTTTTCAACAATTTCATAAGGAGCATTTGAAAGTTTAGAAAAATATAGTTGAAATAGAAGAGGCGAATAATTTACCTTTCATAATTGGTATTGTGAAACGACCAGTTTCTGTTAGATAGGCAAATTTATCGGTGGTAACAGGAGTTTTTAAAGGTGCATCTTTCTCTTTCCAATCTGGTATTAGCTCATTTAGAGAGATCGGATCGATTACAGCACCAGATAAAATGTGTCCACCTTTAAACAGAAGGACAGAATAGATTAGACAATATTTACAAATGACACTGCTTATATTTTGGGGTAGAAATGTATTCATGGTTTTTTCCATTCCTGGTTAATTCCTTACTTTCACAAAAAAATTCCCTGGTGAAAGCCCCTGATTTTCATGAAAAAATTTCTTGGTAAAAACCCATTATTTGCATGGAATAATTTCCTGGTGAAACCCCATAATTTTCAATAATTCTCCAGGAAAACATAAGATTTTTATCCAAAATTTGCAAAAAAAAAAAAAACAAAAAACCCTTTTTTATCTACCTACCTGTTGCTTAATTATTTGAAACCGAGGCAAAACTGGAATCACTGATTTTAAGGATACCCTTTTAGGATCCTCCCCACTTCCCCCCTGGGGGATCCCCTTTCCCCCTTAGGGGTACCCCCTTTTTTGGATTTAATCTCAGAGCGGAGAGAGGTAATTTCCAGTTTTCAGCACCAATTCCCTGATTTTGTCAGGTACTTTTCATTCTCTGATGAATATTGGTATTTCCTGGTTATTCCAAGTCCTGGACACTATGAACTTATTTGTACACCCAAAAAAAAAAACGTTTTAAAAAGGAATAAAGAGAGAAACGGACTTATCAGCTTAAATTTGGAGTGGGAATAATATGTAGCGGATTGAAAGATAACTTTTCAACTTTGAAAATATAACACAGCATAACTAATTAGGTCGGAGTGAAGTTCAAAGAGTTCCAAAAGACTATACATACCAACTTCAGCAGCCTTTTCAACTAGACATACTCTGAGTTCTTTCCCACTGGCCTCGGCAAGTTGGCGAAGTTTGATAGCGGCTGATAAACCAGCTGGTCCACCTCCGACTATGACAACATCAGCAACATCCTCAAATCTCTCCATGTTGACATCTGGAAACAAAGACATAATAATTTAGTTTTTGGAAGAAACATGAAAATCTCGCACTTCGGATATGAAACATTTCTAGCTTTAAAAAAGCAGATCCTCTTGATGCCACACTTTGCGATACAAAAATACTGACTGCCAAGTTTCAAATTTCGTTTCAATGGAGAATTTGCATGCACATTTTTTACTGCTTCATCTGAAAGTGCTTAAAGAGCTGATTTCACAGTATTTTTTATGATTTTTTTCTGATATGGGAAATAGTATAAAAATAGATTTAAAAGATAGAAAATGCACCACCTAATGACGTCATCTGGTCATCTTCCCATTTACACACATGTATTTCGGCAGATTAGATGATTTTGTCATACCTTCTCCAATATTTGTTCAATTCATGAACCAAAGGTTTCCTTGGTTCATGAGAGAACCAAGTTCACTCAGTAGTTTCCACTTAAAGACGAAATTCATCAAATTTCAGACACCTGCAAATTCTCTATATATACTTCAAGTAAAAAATCGACCAATTTTCAGGGAATACCTTCAATACACAAACAAAAATTTAGAAAAAACCACTGTTCGACAATTGAAAGTAATGACGATCTCTAGAAAAATAAAAAGCTGTGAGATCAGCTTCTGTTTAATAGAAGACACAAAGTTAATAACATTAGCACTTGAGGTATCACTGTTATTATTTAAGGTCATTTTTGCAATGAAACATCCAAGAAAAAAATAAAAATAAAGTATAATTTGGCAAGACATTGGATCAAAATATTTGAATTATCTTGTGTTTACAAATACCAAATGTAAGAAGTTAATTATGAAGAAATAAATATTGGCAGAAAGTTTCCTCTTCAATACTAAGAATTTTTGCTTGCTGAAATTGAGAAATAAGTGGATCAGGCTTTTTCAGTTTGAAAAAGTTACTGCAAAATTTTAATTGTGGAAAAAAAAATCTCCCCAGCTGTTTTGCAAGCAATTAGAAACCATATTGAGGCCATGAGACGATTGGGTGTTTACTTTTGACATGCCACCATCAGGCTTGTTATGAGATTCAATGGGTCTCAATTATGTAACAAAATTAGGAGCTGATTATCTAAATACCACAGTGGACTTGAAACCCTCTCTCCGATGAATCATACATAGAAATTTGTACAAGTAGTGAATATTTTTATTGTTTTTAATTATATTGTAGATAAGTACAATGGACTTTGACCCTACCTTTCCATCTAGGGTCATTTTCTCTTGGCAAAATGGTGTAGTGAGTAGTAATCTTTGGAAATTCTGAGTAACATCTTCTTCCGATCGAGTAAAGTCTGGATACTGAAAATCAAAAGTTTGATTAAATTAGTACTAGAGCTTATGATACCTACAATTGTTTAGAGACAAAAAACCGATGAATCAGTTTTTTTGTGGGTGGGCCACAGAGAAACATGAGAATCAGTATCCGAGAGAGGCTATTTTAAAGAGGATGTAACCCATGGCAAGGCGATTATAAAGGTATAATTCACCAATTGAAGAAATGAATTACGAATCAAAAGAAACATATGGTAGTTCAATGCCAGTGAGGCTACATTTGTTAAAAAGCTAATTGAGGTATGATATTCAAAATAGTTCATATTGATGTTAGCATGATGCACATCCTGTTGCTTTTCCTTCCTCTTTTATTGTTTGAGTACCTAACACAATAAAAGAGCTGATGCTACATGTTGCACTCCTAAAGGATAAATTTTCCTCAATTACTTACTAAAACTTGAAGTGTGTTGTATTTTTCTTGACAAACAATATTTGCCCAGAAACGTTGGTTGGAAAGGATTGAGTGAGGACCTTAATTTGCATTGATTCATGTTAAAGCTGAATACGTTAATCTGGAGTTTTCTATCTGGATAGCACTTTGACCTAGGGTTTGAGGAAGGGTCCACACAAAAAGTGGTCCAACATAAACAGGAAGTATAAGTACCCTCTCTTTGTCCAACAAGCATTTATATTATTAGTAGATTTACTTCGAAATCAGTTTGAAAAATGCGCCTTATGAGTGATGGTGAAAAATCGGATTCAATCAAAGATGGGAGGAAGAGAGTTTAACGAGAAGCAATCAGGTCCATACATTTTTTCTGCCCAAATATTTAGGAGGATCAGACTTAGTCTTGCAGAGAAAAGAATAGGAGAGGGAGAGAGGCTAAAGGGATGTGCATTCTTCAGTAAAACAGAGAAATAACATACCAAATTTTGATGAGACAATCATTGCTGGGCTGTAAAAACAACTTTCGGTTCACAAATGAGAGAAGCTCCTGAATGCTTAAAATTAAAGACAAGTAGGCCTTCAAACGGTAGATGCTGATATGGATTTTATGCAATCAAAATTGGAGTGTGATTTTAAAATAGGAGTTTTGCAATGAGACCTTCAAACTGCACTCAGTTGCTGCAATGTGAACTTTAATCTGGTGGTAATGATGAGAGGAAGCAAACAGTGACAACTGCTTCACATTTCTCGGTATAAGACACGGCTAAATAAATGAAACAAAACGATTCAATGCAAATTAGAGTTTACGGATATTATTACTCACAATAATTAGGTGAAAGTAAGGTGGTTCCCATTTTAAAATTGACTAAACTTCTCTACGTACAATGGAAATTCCTCGAACTTCTTCGTTGACGTAACCTCCAAAACATGTCAACAATAGATAAAACGTCATTGAAGTTTTGAAAATTGCTGTTAGACTACGCTGGTGTCGCTGTGTTACAGTTTGAAAAATTCCCAATAGATTGCGCGCATATGTTAATATCAAATCCAAACTTGCATTTTTTCCCGCCAGAGCTCCTGGTCGTCGGAACCGCGGGTAATTTGACTGAGCGGGGAGTTGTTAAAAAGTTGAACGCTCTGCTCCGCGGCGCCAGTCTTCAAGCTACACTTGACGTGCGAGTCGTGGATCCTCCATAAGTAAACTGACGCATCTGAATTTCAGAAAATTGTCTTGTATTTTTTTACAGTTGAAATTCGAAAGTGTCGCGTGTGCCTTGACCTCTCACGATTCTGGATTACAATAGTGTTATCGTGCTAAAGTGACAGCTTGTGTCTTTACGATCCAAAGAACTGAACCAACATTGCTGTTCGTTTCCTGTGACTCAACCCGCTAACCATTCAATTTTCAAAACTTTACACAGCTATAAATTGAGAATGTCGACTGATATTAAAATGCCGACAGAAGTAGCGCCCGTTTCCAAACTGAGCTACATGAGCCCTCCTTCGCCGGTGACCGTGGCCGAATCGTACTACAGTTCGGGCGAAACGATGAGCGGTTACATGTACTTGATCGGACCCGACAAAATCCAACAAGGAGTACAAGTTATCGTGTACAGGACATCCCTAGAGCACTTCGCAGTTGTGTACCCGCAAAAGAAAGTGTGTCGGCCGTTGGGCGTGCTCAACCTGAGGAACACCTGTGTCGAAAGGTTGTCCAGCAACGAATTCGGGTTCGTAGTGCGAGAGCGGGGCTTCGACAAGTCCATAAGTTTGACTTTCATCGTGGAATCCCCGGCGGAATTCGATTCTTGGATCTCAGCTTTCACGTCCAGGAGCTCGCCGTCCCTGCATCATTCGTCCCTGCCCATCGTGGAGGAGGAGGAAGTGTAGTCGGCGAAACCGGAGGCGAATTTTCGTCCGTCGAGGTGAATGAACTGTGGCATTGATAGTGCGAAGGAACCGTGAGGTTTCCTATCAACGTTCTCTCTAATTGACCAAACAGCCGTCTGTTTTAGTTCCTATTTTTTTGAGTAATTTCTTCTGCCTTGTCCAGAGGTTACTTAAATGAAGTTGTAATTTGGTCATGGTGTATCCTACCGAAACTGTTTTCGTGTCGCGCATTCGGTGGTTTTAGAAATTCACGATTTGTCTACCTCGTGAAAGCTCGATATCGTCTGATCCAGTGAAAGAAAGTGGAGAAAAGACTGAACTCATCTAATCTATCGACTTGCGTGCTTGTCCCGGAAATAGGTCCCCTCGAGGGAATTTCAGAAGCCGAGTGGTAATTCATTCTTTGGCATTTCATTGTGCTAATCTTATTGTTAAGTTTTTAAGTGTATGAAGCACTTTTAAACCGTTTCATCATTTTGGAAAAAACGTTCGATCATTTTGATCTTTACCTACTTTCATTTTTTTCAGGATGGTTGTAAATCTGATCCTTGATTTGTATTTAGCATTGTCTGTCCATGTACGAGTGAGATTCATATGATGGTCTTGCATTCTATTGATAATGAATTGGAAGTATGGCAGTCGCAGACCAACAGAATAATATTACTCCATTGGTCCATGATCTGGTATCACACCTCACCCCTATAATTTCTCTAAATAGTATAATACATACTCAAGTACCTAGAGGTTTGCGCACACTCTCATATTCCCCCATATCAAACCTGTGAGTGGTTTTTGACGTGAGCCATGTCCAATTTTTTTTAAAAAAATATATATATTTCAAATGTTTAAGTCCTTTTAGAAAAGTGGTGCAAAATTTTAGATTTTTGATTTGCTGTCTATGCGCCAAGCTCTTTCATATTATTGTTCATTGTTTTTTTCTCAAGAACAGGTATTCCTAATTTAAAATTTTTGTAGATCTCAATTGAAATTTATTTAACTTTTCAAAAAGTATTTCATTGCACTCTCTTCATACCAATCTCGCACAAAGAATTAATGTGTAATTTCCTCTCTCATGTTTGTTCTTCTTTTTCAAATTGTTTCTTTAACCGCGAAGAAAATCCGCAGGCTAATAAAACGTATCAATCAAAGGTCTCCCCTTCTGTAAAGCATCACACCCTTTCTTTATCTTTCTGAGAGAGATTGCCCAAAAGCTCAAGCACCTACTCTCACTCTGTTGTTGTACCTGACGTCGTAAGAGAAGCGATTTTGTGAAAGTATCAAGAAAAATAGCATGTGACCCACTCAGCGGTCGTTTGAATTCTCGAGATTAGTTTTTATTTAATGAAGAATTTGTTTTCTTATGGACACAATGAAAGATATTGTTTGTTTCGAAAAGTTTGTGATTCTGACATAATGATTTTATTAAAATTTATATTGTTTATGTATATTTACTGACTTCTTTGTGCTACACCCTTGTAGATACCAAGTACCAAATTTTTTGCCCGTATGTAAAAGAGATTAGAGCTTATAAACTGTTCTGATTTTTCGTAAATTGAGATGAATGCCGCAGTTATCGCAGGAAAACCAGTTGCGAGGCGTGAATGATCGATTATCGTTATTTCCGTATTTGAAGCTGTGGTAAAGAATCGATTATTAAGATATTCGTTGCGAACACTTTGTTTATCGATTCTTTTCCATAGGTGTAAATGGCAGATCAATCGATACATCGCAAAGCACGCCACGCCACTGAGAAAAACATTTTTAAATTCTACTGCACATCCCACACTTAAGTACACAGTTTTTCGTAATTAAAGTTAAAATAGAATTCTAAATTTTTTATTCAGTATTTGAACGAAAAAAAATAAAAAAATACAGAAACTGACAGAAAATATATTGTGCTCGACAGTTTGACAAGATCAATTTTTGAAAAGTGGCAACCTTGAGATGAGCTTTTACACGTGATTTATTTTCTCCCCCTCTGCACTGAATTCTGCGAGGTCCATTGCCAGAATATCTAAATGTATCGAAAAAAATTGATTTTGAGCAAACTTTTTTAGTTTTGTGTATACTTTTCTGCAGGAAAAGCTAATCAAAATAAAGAGATGATGTGTCGAAAGCATCCTCCAAATTATCTCAGTTTTTAGAGTGATACGATAAATAACTCAATACACTCAGACATTTTCTCGTGGTGCAGGTTTCCTATAATTTAAAAAAATTATAGGGAATAAACGTTATAATTGAGAATTTTATCTTAACTCCTTTGCCGCATACATTTTTACTCGCTGCTGATAAAATTAATTTTGCTTGTATAGGATCTCATTTTTCGCATAATGCACGGAGAGACGAAAACGAAGTAAGACATACATGGTGATTTAAAAGTCCTGCACCACTCCTGTAAACCCTATAGGATTCTTGCGCCTTTCAGGGCGGTCCTTTATAAGTTTGGGAGATCCCAAAAGTCGTTTTTTTTTACCCAAAAGCACTCGCAGAATCTCAAGTCTCTAACTGAATTTGTTCAAAAGTTAGAGGTAATGATGCTGGTGGAGCGGGACTTTTGGATCACCTTGTATTTAAGACTCAGATCTTTGCATGCGAAAAAATGTGCAATTTTTGCACTTCTTTCGAAAAATCTGAGAAGGAGAAGAAGAAGAAAATTCCAACATGTAGCACTTCGAATTTTAAGTTTGTGTCTGATTAAATCAGCATTCAAGTCAATCCTATAACCAGACCCCATTTCAACACCTAAAATACAACATGTTAACTTTTTCGGTGCTTATTTTAAAAAGGCCAGAAGAGGACATCTTATCTTACATTTGAGGAACAACTATGTATGCGGGCGCTTAAAATACATAAATGCACCATTTTTGCACGATTAAACATAAAAAAGGAGCAGCTTATGAAAAGCATAAGCGTACATGAAATTAATTTTGAGATTTTCAATTTTTTCAATTAAGGGCCTTGGAGGACAAGGCGCATTAGTGCAGTTTTTCCTATTTCAAGAAATACGCGTTCAGCGTCTCAAAATTAAATTGATCCTTGTGGCGGAAAGAAAGTTCAAGGTAACTTTTAGATGATCCATTATTGGAATTTAGAATTTAATTTTTCCCAGAACATGTACCGCGGATAGTTTTAGTTGGAATCATCAATACCTCAATTTTTTTCAACAACTGCACTTGTGTGCCTTGTCATCCAAGCCCCTCAATTATAGCTGCTTATTTGTTTTCCTATGACGATAGGGGAAAACTGAAATGGAAAAGATATTAGGGTGAAAGGAGGTTTGGACTAAATAATTTCAAATACTGCTATAAAAATATGATGAAATCAAACGCCGAATTTTCGTGTAGGTATTATTAAAAATGCCGCCTTTGAGAAAACACAGAGGATTATTTATCATTCTTCCAGTTTGTTCTGATGGATATCCAAGCTCTAAACCCTCCGCCGCATCCTAAAGCGATTCTATGGGAGAAGTTGGACAAAATTTGGAAACTTTTAAAGCTCATTCCACCATTACAAAACTTGAAAGTCATAGAAATGGTTAGATTGATTTTCTCGTAAGATTTACTTCAGAGAGCACCACTCAAACGTTAAAATTTCACGAACTAAACATCGAAATGGACGTATTAATGCTAAAAGGAACTATGTTGCACACAACCCCCATGCACATAGTTCCTTTTAGTAAAAAAAGTCCAAATTTGCATTTTCAGTCAAAAAATTGGACGTATTTCTGCCAAACGGAATTAAGTGCATTATAACGCGAGCCCCGTTATGCATAGATTCTTATGGGTCTCAGGGCTCATGGTAGAAATACGTCCAATAATTCATGTCCGACCTCTCCCATTGACTAGATCCACTGTGCGCCGGGAAAAATGCCGAAAAATCGAATCGTCTCGGGATAACAACTTTCATTACTTAGTTTCTGCCAAAAACTTGATTAAAATACAATAATTCCAAATATTTTCGCACTTATGTAGCGAAATCCCTCCGACTCGATCCTTGGAAGAGGCCACCATTTCAGTTCTGGGGGAACCCCTTCCCTTTCTCCATACCTTCGCCTATGGTGCTTAGTATTGCCGTGATAGTGAAGAGAGCAGTAAGTGACAAATTTTCGAAATCGAGTGTCCTTCAACATTCGTCTAACCCCTTTTATAAATAAAATCACTGAAATAGTTAAAACAGCAAAATTTATCATAATTGTATAAAAACGAGATACTTGAGAAAGCCGTAAGTGCGTAAAAAATGACGTAGTTTCAGGCAAGACAGCAGTAAGTGATAATATTCCCCACGAGAGCCATAGCTAAATCAGTACTTTCAAGGAAAGGACCGCCTTCTTCTGCCAATTTCTAACCTGAAAATGTGTTGTTGTGTGTCGAAAACTCAATCACGATAGCATGCAGAAGATAGCACTTACGGCTGTCTTGCCTAACGGTGGCCTAGCACGACAATGAAAAATACCCTTTTTATGTAATTGAAATCAAATCAGTCGGTTTTTAATAATCCAAACGATTTCTACCCAAGTAGCATTTTTCAATGTAAAAGTTGCGACAAGTTGAAACAATGTTGGTATTAGTTGCAACAAACTTTCAACTTTCGGTCAACTTTTGGGCGATAAGTGCCGATTTTCGGCGATCTGATCGGAAGACAAAGTTGCAACCTGGCGAGATTGCAAAATTGCTGAACTGAAGTTGTTTAAAATCTAAAGATAGGCAATCAGCAATACTTTGAAGTTGAAACATGGTTCAACTTAATTGCAACTAGTTCCGACAATGATAGCTCCTTCGGGGGAGAGAGTAGGCAATCTGCACATCAATCTATTAGTTGCAAGAATCAAATGATTTTATTGCAAGTTGTTTCAACCTCTGCTACTTGGGTAGGAGTCTTTCGGACGACCAGTAGATTTGACAAAGAACGGAGGCTTCTTTCGATAAAATTTTCCGGGCAGAAGCTTCTGAGCCCGTTTTCTCCGAACTTCATTTCTGCACTTACTGCTCTCTTCGCTATCATGCGGAGTACCTCAATGGGACTAATTATTCGCAAAAAAAAAAAGAATAGAATTAGTAAATACACAGGACTAATTAAGCCGAATCAACCTGAGGTGGGGGAAAAAGCAACGAACTCACAGACGGACTCTGCCGACCTTGACATTGCACTCTGCGAATTAATTACCAGCCCGGGCCCGGGCCGCGGGTCGTGTAGTCGGGCACCAGAGAATTTTCCAGCACCGAACAGCCGTCGTTCAGGAACGAGCAACAAGCAAATAATAATCAGTATGACTGATTGTACCGACGACGCCGCGTCGTCTTTGAAAACTCATTGCTCGAATATTCCAGGAACGGCTGTTGACGACTTAGCAATTAACTGGGTCATTAGATAAGATCCTCGTATGTTGACGCGAGAGGACACACTGCGGGAATTTGATCCCTGTGAAAAAAAGGCGTAGTTTCCGGAGAATTTCGCTTGAGGGGCGTTGAAGTTTACTTTAATTTTATTCATATTAACTTCTTTACAGTTCTGTATCCTTGGGTGGCTTTTAAAAGCTTAAATATTTCAGTGCAAAATGCAATAGTGACACAAATCTTGGGCGAAGTCCACTACCTCATAATGACACCGTACAAGTCGTAAGACTCACAAAATTAAAAAAAAAAATAAAAAAAAAAAAAAAAAAAACCGAGGTAACTTGTTAAAAAGACCGGTAAGAAAATACCGCGTAGTATTTTTTAAGAAGAAAAAAACGTAGAGTCAGAGCCAGATAAGTTTGGCGAATGTTTAAAAAGCGTGAAAGAATATTGGCTTTCCATAATTTGACATTGAATGGAAAGCAGAAAAATACAACATTCTAAGTGGCGGATCTTCTGCCCCACCGCAAAAGTGCGATAACGCAATCAGAGCAGGGGACGCTAAAAAAATCCAGTTCACTCACTCATTTGCTTCCATCTCTCTCTTCACAAATTTTTCAGTTCATGTCTTAAACTCTGATTATATTCACTATTTTTTTACCTTATTTTTTACGTATGAACAAATTTTGGACTCGTTAAAAAATTAACGGTATTTTTATTTTGACTTCCTCGTTATACAAGCTGTGCTCCTGGAGTAACCCAAACCTCGAAGCCAAAAGGGGATGTCACGGCCAGAAAGTTTGGATGAGGAGATTTTTCCCAAATCCCTACGGCCACCCCCAATATTATTACTAGGAGGCTCCGTCCTCTGGCCGCTACGCGGGCAATTGGCACTGGGGGCTTCCCCACTTACGAACTTTGAATTCTCCTACCTCATCCCACCCCATCGACCACCTTACTCCCTTTCCTTACCCCGTCCATGGACCGTCCTAAAAATGATTTTATTAGAATAGAGAGGATTTTTCTTTTATTTTGTTCAATCAGAGAATGGTTTGGCATTGAAACTGAAATTGAGGTCCAGATGAAATTTGAGCAGCGCTGAGCAATCAATGAAACAACGGAGAAAGTAATGTTACAGAAATTGAGACGTAATTTATCTGCGACCATTAAATTGATAATTTAGGGGAGCAGTGTGCTCTCTGTGTGAGTGATGACTAACAAAAAACCATATACCTACCACTTAAGTGATTATGCCGGATGGGCGAAACAATTTTATCTCTGAAACTGAACACACACAGAACAAGGTCGCTGCTAATGAATCGTTGTAATTTCAAGTGGTGATGGCAATGTTTTCAGACCGTCGAAAAGCTCAGTTTGCACTTACAATTAGAAAAGGTAAACGAAGAATTTAAATACATTCTACAGTGTCGGGTAAATGGCAACCCTGCGAGGCTAAATCTCATTCAACTCCTGCTCATGCCTCACGCCACCTGTTGAAAATGACGGTGAAAGTTAGCTTTTTTTCATTATAACTTTTTCACCAATTAAAGCTTCACCGAGTGCGACTGCCCCCACTGCCCCGCTTTAAATTCTTGACGACGATCAGCAGACCATGAGGTACATCCTGGCGCCCTTTGCCAAAACAACGTATCCTCGAGGAGTTCTCACCGATATCACGCGGTTTTCAGTGAGCGGGCGGTAGCCTGCGCCTTGAAGCGTTCAGTGGGCAAAAACTGGACGAGAGGAGAGTGGTTCTATGAGACATGAGACCTCATTACAAACCTGATTCAATTCATTCATCCATTTATTCATTCACCAATTCGGGTTCATAAAAAATTGAGTCTGGAGTGATATGTGTTTTGACTTGCTGGTTCAATTCTCAATTAATGGTCCGCATACGTTATACCTATACTTACTGCCGTGCTAAGGTAAAACGCCTTATGAACATTCGAGAGTTGCCAAATTCCCTCCGACAAAATGCTCATTTTTGAGGAGAGTTGTGAATATTTACTCTCGAGATTTTCAGATAGTTTAGACCTGGTTGAGAAAAAGATTCTCTGAAAAATTGAAGGGAGAATCTTTACAAATTCTCCTGCAAAATAGTATCATATCCAAGGAAATTTGGCAACGTCGCACGGTTCATACGGCGTTCTTCCTTAGCACGGCAGTATACGACAAGAAGGGGTAATACTTAATTTCGTCGTTCGAGATTCGTGGTAAGAATCGCAGGTGAACGACACTTTGGAGGGTACTCAAGAGCGCTTTTCAAAAGTGGAAACCTTAGAAAAATGAGGAATGCATGGTCAAATGCCATGGCGCAAAAGGAAAGTGTTGAGACTCACTCTGGTAGCGTGAATGCCCGAATAAAGGAGAACTTTAAAAGAAACTTATACTTGATTTTTGTCAACACCTTAACTCGAATTTTATACGAGGAACTATATTGCCGTGCTCAGGAAAAACGCCGTATGAACTTTCAGGCGTTGCCAAATTTGCTTTGAAAAAATGCGAATTTTCTGGTAAATTTATGAATATTTACCTCCCCATTTTTCAGTTAATTTAGTACGCAATTTTTCCTAAAGATTCTGAAAATTCAAAGGAAAAATATTCATAACTTTCCTAAAAAATGAAAATTTTATCGAAGGAAATTTGGCAACTCTCAAATGTTCATACGGCGTTCTTCCTTAGCACGGCAGTATATGAGCCGAGTTCTTTTAAATACTCGTGCCTATTTTTTCATAATACATTGTTTCATGAACCTGGTCTACTAGTGCTCCAATTTGATAACTCTGAGGCAATTAATAACGTAAGACCTTTTTTTCTACAAGCTTTATTGGGTCGTGCCCCACCGGATTCTGAATTGATCATAGGTTGATGTATACTTCTGACTGAATTTTTTTCACTCTTCCGTGAAAACAAATATGTTGGGATGCCATGTCAATACATTTTCCTGAAGAGTCTGAGAAAGCTGCATTTGAAGTTTATGGACCCCACTCTACATTTCGGGAACAGATAAACCATAATATGATTTTCACAAACATGCACTAAGCTTGGCACCCCCCCCCCCCCCCCCCTGGGGCTAATATGGCCAAGAGGGCTTCAGGGCCACAAAAATTTGATTCCATGCGGTCGATTCCCTTTTGGAGCCCGTAGTCTCCGTCTTCATCCGACCTAAAATAACCAAGAAAAAAGCCTTGCACAGGTGATCTGAAACACTCTGTATATTCTTGTTTTATCAGTGGAGATTAATTTTTTTCTACAGTACAGAGAGCAGAGTGGGAAATATAAATTTGACGAAAGAGGGCTGAATTTAGATAATGTATTTAATCTTTTCTGCTTGTTTATCATCAGATCAATTTTTCTGTTTCCCTTCTCTGACAATAGATTCTTAGGCTACAAGGCTTTAAGGCAAATCTATTCCACCCTGTTATCAATCTTTGAAGGATACATATAAATCTGCAATACCTGAGGCATATAATCAACCATTTTTAAAGCATGTTCATCAAAGGAAAATTAAACCTTGGCCGGCCCCGAATAGATATTGCTTAATAGACTGGACTCTGAGTTTGACCGAAACCTTCCATAGTCTTATTTCTAGGCCAGAATTTTTATTATACCTCTCAGCTGTGAAAACCCTCTTTAAGGTAGAGTACAAATAAATTGGTGACATGCTAACATTGAAGGATTTTTGGAGTCGGTAGACCACAACTACAACATGACAAGTGAATCTCTGGTGATGAACAAGCAATGCTTAAACTGATAAACGAACCAAACTGGTAGGTTTAAAGGTTCCTGGAATTTGAGAGCCTCAATAATTTCGCACAGCACAAAGCTAGTGAGACTGTAAAGAGGGAAAAATACAGTATTAGTGAGGACTAAGGACTTACAGATACTTTTTGAAAGCACACCTTCAGGCATCGCCTTCTACACATGGAGATTGAACGAGGGCGGGTTGAATATTCTTGGGAGCAATGTGTTTAAGATAGGCGAATAAAAACTACTTCGTATTAACAAGAAACCAAGAGCCTACAGCAACTTTAAAAATTCTAAGGACTTATTCACAACACCCACGAAAAGATGAAAAACCACATTTGTTTGCAACTTGTTATCAAAACAACACGAATGTAAACAAATCGAAACAACCAATAGACCGTATTCGATAATGGTTCGATGTATCGTTTGGTTCAAAACAATAGAACATAACCTCTAACCAAACTATTAGGTTTTAAGTTGGAAAAGCTGAAAATGAAAAAATTTCTAACAATTTCACTTTTCATTGGCAATTGGTACTCAAAAGAATAAAACATCTGTTACAAAAGACCCGTTCCCTCCGATTTATAAATTGACTTTTGAGGCTATGTTTATGTTTTGAACCAATCGATATCGATACAATCTCACCTGTTTGATGTATCGAATACGATCTATCCCGTTGGTTCCCGCCAATTTCGGTAGCGCGCTCGGCTAGAAATACAAATTGACGCGCCAAATTTCAAATAAGCGGAGAGTACACTTGTTGTGCGCACTTTGCGATCGCCACCGTACCAGGCCTTTTTCTTGGTTGTTTTAAGCCGCACGAAGTCAAGGACCACAGGGTTGGATGGATTGACCTCCAAGGAATCCGAATTTCATGGTCCTGACCCCCCCCCCCCCCCGACACCATTGTGGGGTCCGCAAATCACACTTTAGTCGCATAATTGACGTATATTTTTCGAAAAAAGGTGAGATCCTATGTAGTTGACATCAAGTAACTCGAATTTTATGGTTTCAGAGCTCTCTTGACCTTTTTTTGGAAGTCGGAGGGGGGGGTGAGGGGTTGGCTGCACGTGAAATATGAGTTTTCGAGGGTTTTGAGAGGGAGGGGGTGGAGATGCGGGCTTTTTGGAGGATTAATCGGTATATTTCTTATTCTAACACGAATTCAGGGACAGTCTTTTCACGATTTTTCATTTGGACGATAAAATTTCAAAATCTTGATGGAAACTCCGAATTTTAGGTGCAAGCCCCCCCCCCCCCCCAAATTCCAAAGAGAGGTCAGGGGAGCTCCGAGACCATGAAATTCAGTTTTCTTGGGGTCGATCACATCGAGTTCATCATTTACCGTTTGATCAATGTCAATTTTGCGGCCGATGAGAGTTTGTGGAAGAGCCACCGGTCACAATGACAGGGGTTAGTCTTTCAAATTTTATCATTCATTTCATTTGAAGTCATCAAATTTTAGGATTGATTAAACGTCAGTATTTTTTTTTTTGTATGAGTGAATAAATTTCGCAGGAAAATTTCATGCGTTAGGGTTTTTTATACGCATTACCATGTTGCACACCATGACTCAAGGATCTCAAAGTGCTCGCAAGTTCAAATGCGCACAAACTCACGTTTATATTCTGACTCAACATTTGACGCTGAAGTGCAGATACTCGTGCCCGTAGATAATTTTATAATTTTTGAAAAGTAAAAGAAGAAAAAAAGAAAAGAAAAAATGTCCTTCACTTCTTGTTAATGCAACTTTGTTCGTTTTGACGTTGTTTTCCTCAAGAGGGCTTTTGCGTCAGCAACTCAACGACCCTCGCTCAGGTGCGTGATCTCTAATTGTGTTTCTATAAAGCCTGAAATAACTTGAAAAATTAACTCGATTACTCATGGCATAATGAACATATTGGTTGAGAAGAAGGAGAAGATGAAGAGAACAAAATTAGTTCGATGTCGCAAAAGTTCTGATTTTGTTAGTCCTTTGATGGAAAGTATAGATTCATTGAAATTTTGAAAAGGTATGTTTCTTACAGTTTGACGAATTTCTTATAGCAAACAAATTCATATTTTCTATGGTTTCCTTTTTTCAAAAATCATGTTTTGCCACGTCAGGTGCGGTCTTTTCCTATTTTAATACCGCTTGAATATTTTAATACCGCTATAATAGAGTCTGTTTCTATAATACTATGTGTCTACAAATTTTTACTCTTACATTGATTTTTTGGAAAATACCATCGATATTTTGTACAGAATTTTCAGTGAATTTTTCCGAAGTGGGGAAGAAAATGGATAGAAAATTTGTTGCACGATGCTTATCAGTGATCCTTCTAGGAATCAAAGTGTAAGAAGAAATCAGTAACCATACGAAATCTTGGATGAATGATATTGCAGTCCCACCATCTTCAAGACTGCAAAGGGCTCATTCAGCAGTAAGTCACAGAGAGATATGGAGATGATATTGAAATTGAGACATCCCCAAAAAACATGGCGATGCCGCAAAGAAATTGTGAGACATTTTCCACTTTCACGAAACCCTCTCAAATTTCTCCCCAAGGTTCCAAACTTCGAAATGTTAATTCAAAAATCCTCTTTCAATCACAGTACCCATCATGCTCATCTTGTTCTCTTAAAGGACAGTTCTGTTCTGGCGTTGACATTGAGGAGGCCTGATCGCGTGCCTTGAATTTTTTAGATACGCATTACACACGGTCTTGGAGCAAGAATAGTTGTATTCAGTTTTTACTTCTATTGGTTAGTGCGCGTTGGCATTTATGGAAGCTAGAGCGCCTTCAAACTCCTGCGCATGCAACAAGGACATCCTTAGAGCACGAATAGTTGTATCCAGTTTTTACTTGTAATAGTTGATGCGCGTTGGCGGTTATGGAAGCTACAGCGCCTTCAAACTTCTGTGCATGCAACAAGGACATCCGCAGAGCACGAATAGTTGTATCCGCGCGCCTTGCGTAATTTGGACAATGACTAGGATAGTAACTTACTCACAGGAAAGGAAGGCAATATGATCTTTCACTAATTTACATGTTGATGCGTGGGCAAATTCTAGACTTTCTCCGAATAATTATAAATGTTTTTACCGCCAGAAGCAAAAGTTAGAAGATATTTTAACTGGAATTACGAATCTTTGTTCGCACGGAAAACAGGAACTAGATCAATCTTAATTTAATTATACCTAATATCACATTTCAGACGATGACACAGTTTTTTATCCCGAATAATCTATTGTATAGATGATACAAAAATGCGCTCAGAAAATTGCAAAACGTTTTTCAAGTGTAACTGCACACGCTGCTGAGGGTCATCTAATTTCAAAACGGAAAAATCTTTATCACCTTAAACAAATAAGCCATGAAGGAGGCTAAAAATTGAGATGCCGTAGAGTTCATTTCCTTGTCCAAAGGGTCAGGCTGCACCCTAAACACGTTCAATATTTCCAAACTGGACCTATAAAAGAGAAATCAGCGTTTATGCGTTGAATATGCTACAATCAGTCGATTCAAAGTTCCTACTCGGGAAAAAAAACCAAATTCATGGATCGTGTCCCATAGTGGTTTGATGTATTCTGTAGTTCAAAATAATATGACATAAACTCAAACAAAAATTTTTGGACCGAATTTAGAAAAGCTGAAAAATAGGGAATTCCGAACATTTTCATTTTTCATTGCCATGTGGTATTCATAAGAATCAAAAAGCATCACGAAACTATTGAAGCTATGTTTGAGACATGTTGAACCAATCGATATCGATACTATCTCAGCGATTGCGCGTTTGTTCGATGTATTGAACACGAACCATTGTGGGTCAAATCGGCCATTGTTAACACGTCCGGAAATAACTAGAGTTTCGTTAGGCTAGGTTAGTTTTAGCCAAGGCGTGCATGTTAACAACTTAGGCATACATTTTTAAAATGAGAAAGTAGGCGGGAGGGAGGAGAAAGAGACATATCTCTCGTTGAAAAAGTAAGTTCATTGGTGTTAGAGTCATCAGAAGTGAAAGAGAGACAGTGAACAAATCAAAGAGAATGAAAACTGCAACCGGTTGGGGGCATCGTTGGCTTTTTTTGGATTTTCGCGGGTCGTGGTGACGCACAGTGGATCGAGTCAGTTAGAGAAGTCGGACATGCAACTTTAGACTAAAACTGCAAATTTTGATGTTTATTACGTCACATTTTAAATTTTGAGGGGAGCCTCTTGGAGAAAATTCCACGAGGAAACCAATGGAATCACTTTTATATAACTCAAAGTTTTGTATAAACAGAGTTACAAGCGTTTAAAGTTTCAAAATTTTGTTCGACCTCTTCTATTGACTCGATCCACTGTGTGATGCGGCGATATGCTGTCATAGTTGATAGAGCCCACAACGACGAGGCAACATCTCCTGTTATTAAAATCTATCAACGCATGGGTGACGATTCTAGAAAACGGAGGATCCATTCATCGGGGCGAATCAGAGCTAAACTTAGCGGAGATGAACTCGTTTCCACTCAACAGACCCCATTCAGATCCGTTCCGCGTAAAATAAATATTTACCCGGCAGATCCGATCGCAGGTGCTCCCTGCGCATGGAGTTAATCCGGATTCGAGTGTTTGCTTTTTACTTATTTTAAAACACGGCGCCCTCCGTGCACAGGCCCCCGCCCCTGGCTTATCTAGGCGGACCATGCTTGGATTCATTTCAATGATGCCAATCTAACAAATTGTCATAATCAGTGCTCCGCCCCCATTCCATGCCCCTCAAAAGTTCCGGGATTGGAACTTTTTTGTTCCAACTACTCTCTCTCCATGACCGTCAACAATTTTGGGATTCTTTTAAGATTTTTTCGAAAGTTCCGGAAAATGCAAAAAAATCCGGAACATTTTGGAAATTCAAAAGTTCCGGGAAAATTTCAGGAAAATCTCAGAAGTTCCGAAATTCGGTACTAGTTCCAGAAAATGGGAGAACAGGTCATAATCCGGCTGAATATTGATCTTTTTTTCCAATGGCGGAGCCAACGATCTAAAACTCTCCCCTAAACTACGACACAGGCCATGGGTGGATCCAGGGGGAGTGAGGGTGAGGCGTAGGCTCCCTCCAGTTCGTTCGAAAAATATGAGTAAGAATAAGGGATGAAAGAAAAAAAAGGAGTGATGAAGCAAAGAGAACGCGAGGCGCATGCTCTGGAATTCGCCTTCGAAAATCGCAATTTGACCCAGGCCAAAAGGACACAACTCAGCACTGAAGAAGTAAGAGATCTGATTGCCTTGAGACGCGGGAGAAAGTGTTAGGGGTTATCCCCTAAAATTGTGATACCTCAATTCGTTGGATGATGTGAACATGTCCCATCAATCGTGGTGGTACCACAACAGTTTGATTAGTGGCCTATCTTATTGGGGCGCGCGTGGTACTAACACAATTATTTGAGGAATAACCAAAATTAAATAGAAATGCCCATATCATCCAACAACCCTTTGCTCCTTCTTTTCCGTGAACCACGACCCTGTCTAGAAACTAATCTATGAAGTGTCTGGTTTAAAATTCGCCTTAAAGCCGCGACATACACTGGAAAAAAACACATTGGATCTAGAGTCCAGACTCCAGACTCTTAAAAACATGGACAAGAAAAAATACTCTTGATTCAATCAGATTTAAGCTTAAATCAAAAACCTAGCCCCTTAATTTGAGCGGATTTCCTTTTGATTTAAGCTTAAATCTGATTGAATCAAGAGTATTTTTTCTTGTCAATGTTTTCAAGAGTCTGGACTCTGGATCCGATGTGTTTTTTCCCAGTGTAGCCCGGTAATACTCCATTGAGCAGGATTAATAGAAAATTAAAATTCGCTTTCATTTGACGTCTGAACCAGCAAACCGCCATCAAAGGATCAAGAAGAATTTTCACCTGTTGAGGAATTTGTATCTTTATTCGCACAGTTGCGCAACTCTGAGCTGCATCATGATCAATAGGATCATTGATCAAGCCCCGATCACGTGTCCCTTTGTATATGCCGCGGCATCAAACCGACAAGTTCGTGGTAACGCACTCATCAAATACAACGTTGCGGTTTTACGAGGAATTCGCCGATTTCTGTCTCCCTGCGAAGTGATGCTCTGCGGTGGTGCATGACGGCCTCACAAAAATTGAAATTGACAACGTTATCTGAGCATTAAGTAGGGTCTCGAATGATTTACCCACGACCCACAGTGGGTCGAGTCAATGGGAGTGGTCGGACGAAATTTGGAAACTTTGAAAGCTTATATTTTTGGAAATACGAAACACAAAAGTTTAAGTGTGATTTCATTGGCTTTTTCGTGAAATTTCCTTTCAGAAATACCCCTTGAAATGGAATTTGTGACAAAATCAACATCAGAATTTGAAATTTTAGTAAAAAATTCCATGTTCGATCTCTCAGATTGACTCGATCCACTGTGCGACCGCTGTCGATTACCGCATCGGCGATTACATATTCGATGGGAGCGTCTCAAGTCACGTGAGCCGGGACTCCTATAATACTTTTCGACCCGCTCAAGTCACTGGATTACGTTCGAAAATCACATGTGTTTCCTGCTAATCACAAGAGGCGCTGATACTGGTAATTTCGATGATGTCCTGACAAATGTGACGGAGGAAAAGAAAATAAAAGAAAAGAAAAATAGGCAGGAGGGTGTACTTAGCGTGGCCGCTGCAAAAAATTCGATAGTTTATTATAATTAGAAAAAAGTGTATTTTTTTCGGAAAATACACTAAAAAAAGATAGAGAAAATTTTTCTTACGAGGCTCGCAGACAAGCGGTTTGGGACCGC
This sequence comes from Bemisia tabaci, assembly GCF_918797505.1. NCBI lineage: Eukaryota > Metazoa > Arthropoda > Insecta > Hemiptera > Aleyrodidae > Bemisia > Bemisia tabaci. The sequence continues at coordinate 104,617 of NW_027311766.1, forward strand.
TGGTTTATGATATTGGAGATTCCATTACCGATTAGTCCAGCTAAATTAGGCCTTTTGGAGCTCTGAGTAACCAAAAAATGGCGAGCGTTGCTTACAGATGATTCAGTATTATAGAGAATAAGGTTTTATTTGGCCGAATTACCGTGAACTTAGCTCAAATTACAAAGTGATGCGTATCATTCATTTCTAAAGTTAATTTTGTGCATTACATTTGAAAAAACGTTTCGAAGCAGACCTTTACTCTAGGTTATAGCAACGGCAGGTAGCACCGGGCTTTGCATAATTTTAATTTACTATAGATAGGGGTCCAAAGTATCCTAAATCATTCAGTCACCATTCAGGTCCAAAAGACTATAAGTTTCAGTAAGTATAGTTCAGGACTATAAGTATTCAAAGGTTTTTTTTTTTTTACTCAAAATGTTCATGCACTTATAGGTTTTTACTGTATTTATTTCAGGAACGAAAACCATAAATTTATTGAGCCTCGGCAGATGAATTGTTGGAGTAAATACAATTTACGTTGGTCTTCTTATTGTTCCTGAATATAGACTAAACCCAATATTTTACAGTTTCTATTTTCAGGAATAAAAGTTTGTTTGTGTAAATGCTGGTCGGAAACAGTAGACAGTAAAATGAAAATTGGTGATTTTTGCAGTTCTGATGTCGAAATTACCAAGAAATTCCAGAATTATGATGATGGAGGAGGAATACAATACAAAATAAAACCTAAAGTATCTGTTGTTCTTGAGACCTTGACTGTTTGCCTAAGAAATTGACACAATGCTAATTGCACGTTCTGTAATATAAAACATTTTTCAAATATTGATTGCACGGCGTTTTCATAGGCTAAACAATAAGATTGGCAACATGGCAATGTCGCTGATGCATCCGACGAATTCTCATTTCTACGGGGACTGTTTACTGCCCAGAACAACATAAAAAGTTTCCAAGCAAGGCTAGCTTGAAGTTTCCCGGAAAGCTTCTTATGGGTACGAAACGCTAAATTGTGAAACTCTCAGAGAGCTTTTTTTAATGGCTCGAATGGCTCGAATTTTCTGAAAACTTTGGAATTTCCGTGAAATGCAGTCACTTCGTCGATCTTGGAATAAGCTGTGGACGGAGAACGATTTATCAAGGTTTTCGATCAAGAGTGAAATGCTGGCCAATGGAAATTCTGGCAAGTTGGCAACTAGTATGTATTTCTTCCATGTAAATCCATTATAATTATCGATTCTACGTGAGGAAGTCTGTCTCGTTTCGCAGAATCATTGTTTTTGCATACCTCTAAAATTTAAATTGAGGGAACACTTGATTTTTAACCGGCCACGGAATCGTTTTCAAAATTTTCGTCTTGTGGGCTATTTTTTGTGAAACATCATAGATGTAGAGAACAGGCTGTATTAAAAGACTTGTGAATACACAATTTTTGTCATTCATTTCAGCTGATAATTTCTGGATCAGTGGCGCTCTCGAATTAAAAGATTCAAGGTGGCTAAGTCGGCGTAAAACGTTAGGGAATATATCGATGACCAAAGTGCGAAACTACAAATCTCCAATTGCGGTGTTTTAAAACTTTCGCTCCTATTTTATTTTTGCCAAGAGAAACGTGCTAACTTCATAATTTGAAAATACAGAATGTTCTAATGACAGGGATTAAACATCTGGGAAGTTTTCATGAAATTACGGTAAGTAGTTCTCTAAAGAGGATATCAAGTATGAGTATGAGTAATAAAAAAGTCTGCAACGTCGCAAACGGAGATAGGTACGTGGTTCTGCACTTTGGCCATCGATACGGAGGTTGGGAAATATCATAATTATACCTTTACGCCTTCAATTTCCGAGGTTAGGCTAGAAAACGTCCGGGAATGGGTTATGATCAAAGATTACAAAAACGTCCGATTTGGTTAATCTTTATTCCCGTTTGTGACATCCATCAGCACGTTGTCTCAACTCTCTCTAAAAAGGGACTCTAGCTGGAACTAATTAAAGGGACTCTAGCTGGAACTAATCAACCTCGAAACGACTGTTGTACACGAGTCCGCTGTTTTGTCCATTCCGATCGACAGTAAGACGTACCGCGGACATCCGGTGGGGGTTGGACCGCGGGGCGGTCGGAGGCCTCGAGTATTGACACAACTCTACCAGTGGCGTGGCGTGATGCGATATATCGATTTTTATGCCATTTAAACCTATGGAAAAGGATCGATGAACAGGGTGTTCGCAGCGAGCAGCTTAATAATCGATTCTTTACCGTAGGTTTAAATGGCATAACAATCGATACATCGCAATTCACGCCACGCCACTGAACTCTACTGCCGTGCTAAGGAAAAACGCCGTATGAACATTCGAGAGTTGCCAAGTTTCTTTTGATAAAATGTTTATTTTTGAGGAAAATTATTAATATTTTTCCTTGATATTTTCAGGAACTTTAGACCAAAATACGAACAGAATTCTCTGAAAAATTGGAAGAAAAATATTCACAAATTTACCAGGAAATTCGAGTTTTATCAAAGGATATTTGGCAACGCCTGAAGGCTCATACGGCGTTCTTCCTTAGCACGGCAGTCTACCCACGAGATAGGTGACTCTGGTCGCGTGCAGCCGAGGGCGGGTGCAACTCGGATAGTTCACACAGCCCGTCGATGTGATTATGCGCGTGATTACAGGACAGGCAGCCGACCAAGTTGAAAACGGCCCGGATTAAATGCCGCACTTCCGCATCGATCTCTGTACTTGCAGACTGCACGCGAAAACCGCCAAGCCGGGCCGCGTTCACGTTGAAAACAGGAGGGAGCCCCGGCTGTTTTTCCTCGGAAGTTGGCGGCTCCGCCATCGATCCCCTCCCCTCCGCCCACGCTCCTGGACACAACCGGAACTGCTGCCCAACGCCGTAGTTCACGACCATCCACGATTTCAATTACCTTTAATTACAGCTTGCACCGAGGCATCCGTTGCCAGATTTCATGAAACACTGGAAAAAAACACATTGGATCTAGAGTCCAGACTCTTAAAAACATCGACAAGAAAAAATACTCTTGATCCAATCAGATTTAAGCTTAAATCAAGAACCAAACCTCTGAATTTGAGCGGATTTCCTTTTGATTTAAGCTTAAATCTGATTGAATCAATAGTCCTTTTTCTTGTCAATGTTTTCAAGAGTCTGGACTCTAGATCCAATGTGTTTTTTTTCCAGTGTATGGTTTGGTGGACTCGTTGCTCCACCCTTTTTTGAAGAAAGTGCTTTATTCCAGAATGATAAATCTTGAATTCGCCGCCAAGATTTTTTTACATATTTATAAGTGGGAAAGCTTTTGATTTTGTAGAGTGTACAGCCAGCCCTGTTTTCTATACTTTTCAATGGGTTTTGTGCCAAATCTTAGGATACGAGTAGTGTTATTTTTTCGTTTTTATAAAGTATAAAATCGACCAGGTTATTGTAGAAAGAAATAAGTCATAATTTAGAAGTGCTGCCTCTTGGTAGAATGTTTTAAAATTTTTACAATTGAACAAGCTGAATTTCTCTAGGAACATGAGAGGAATGCTTAGGTCACGCAAAAAATTAGCTCACATTAAGCAGCAAATTTGCTCCACCTTTGTAAAATTCTTAGTTCAAATATACCCGAAACATGTTCTGCGGCGAATTTTATTTAAAGTTCCGAACCTCTTTGGGAAGTTCTGTCCCGGTTTGTCTCATCAATCACCAACACCAGTGGACACCGTTGTTACCAGATTCGACCAATCAGATCCGTTGGTTTTCGATAGGGCGAACCTTTTTTAGAACCATCTCGCGAGGTGGTACCAAAATCATGCACCAACGTTGCAATTCATTCGTCACCGAATCGGAAGTTCCGAACTCAAATAGAGTGGCAGCTCAGAGGTTCGGGTACAAGAGTAGTACCGAACCTCTAAATAAAATTCGTTTCTGGTCTATCTTGATTAGGGTTCAAGCTCCACCTCCACGCGCTACCACTGGTCCTGCGAGTGTCTTGCATGTTTGTAACTTGATCCTTCGTAAGACAAGTTCTGCTGTACTGTAGTCCAATATTAATGGTCTGTTAATCGCCCAGTTTGGCAACGATGTAGAGTTCACCTATCTACTGCTTTACTTCCTGGCGTTGATCGGTCTTCTCGCGATCCAGTGGAGTAAATGGGTGCGATTTGCCCATCCTGGAATACCTCTGCTGAATATGCGTATGGGAAAAAATTCCGAAGAAAAGTTCGCATATACCTCTGTAATTTTAATAAGGAATTCCCCTGGGCACGTTCCCACGTGCAGGGAATTTCAGAATGATTTGCTCGCTTCCTTTAAAGGTGGGTGCCCAGGTGCAGTAGCTGCATCTTACAAGTAACTAGTTTTACTGCAACTAACGGTATTTAAAAAGGTGAATGGAATGAAAACAGTGAGTTAGTTAGTTTAAGATGCACTGGAAAAAAAACACATTGGATCTAGAGTCCAGACTCTTAAAAACATCGACAAGAAAAAATACTTTTGATTCAATCGAATTTTTGCTTGAATCAAGAACCAAACCTCTTAATTTGAGCGGATTTCATTTTGATCGAAGCAAAAATCTGATCGAATCAAGAGTATTTTTTCTTGTCAATTTTTTCAAGAGTCTGGACTCTAGATCCAATGTGTTTTTTTTTTTCCAGTGTGGTCAGCATTAAGGATTACAAACATCCATCGTGAAACTAGCAAGACAGTAGGTATCTCGATTGGAGACAGTTCGTTTAAGTTATCCTGGCTTCATTTTGTGCCTCTGTTTTAAAAAAGCCAACCGTCTTTAATCAGTGAAATTTTGTGCACTTTTTCCTGAGTTCAGCGCTATTTTTAAGTATGATATCGACCAATGAATAAAATGTTGTTCGTCGGTAATGGTTTTTTTTACGTCAGTTAGGTGTAGCTATAAGGAGCGAAACATTGTTTTGGAAAATTTTCTCTGGATCTAACCCTAAGAATTTCTCGCGGGAATTTTCTAGAGCCTCAGCCGACTTATTAGACGTCAGACTAACTGACAGATAGTTAGTTAGTCAGTTAATTAGTTAGTTAACGTCTATGGATTTATTTGTGTCCGTGCACGAAAATTCTAAATAGAGAAATGACAATTTTAGCTAGGAGTAGTAACTAAATTGTACCAGTTGAATCATGTCATTCTTTCTAAAAAAAAGTATTAGTGGACTAACGTCACTATAACTTGGTGCCGTACTCATTTCGACCAGTTCGCCTTCAATAACCTAAGCAGGCAATGTGAGTGATACGAAAGAAGTAATAGTTGCATTCTGTTGTGTGACACGACCATTTGCACATAACACAGCTTTAATGGACTACTATCTTTCTACTTACTATATTTTGCTCTCATTAGGTACGACCAGGCAGGGTGTAGCTTCAGATCAGTGATAGTTGCCTGCGGCAATGTGGACTTGTTCAATTGTGGTAAGAATAACGCCACCGGCTGAACATTACTTTATGTTCAGTGCTTCGTATTTATTCTTACCAATTCCTTTACCTGAATATGTAAGATTTCCTTATGAATCAATTAAGAAAATAATGCTTGTTAAAAGAAGAAAAGATGCTTATATAAAAGGAGAAGTCACTTAAATCAAGCAGAAACCCGCTTTCATGCAGGTATTTTATTTTTGATTCAAAATAAAATCTTCTTGATGACTTACTCAAGAATTTTTATGCGTAAATCGAGTCACTTTTTTCTTCGATAAATTAAAAAAAAATATGCTAAACGTTGATAAATACGAATGCTAGGACTTGGTACGTATTTGGACTACCCCTTTCTTTTTGTGCCATAGTAACTTAATTTATTTTGTAAGGAAGAAGTTGTACTTTTAAAGGACGCCTGTCATTCTTAATATGTTGGAGCGCCTTCAATTTCGTATGATACTGTGCAACACCTTTGTTGTGAAATAGTTGCTTGAGGCGCCGTGGCACGCTGCGGCGCGGCGCGGCGGACGGGCGGCCAGAGCGCATTGGCGCCTTCAAACCTGAGGGGATACTTCAAGTATTGCGCAATGCGTGAAGTATCCCCTTAGGTTTTTAGGCGCGAATGCGCGTTTTGCGCTGGCAGCACGCCCCGCCGCGCCGCTCCGCTCCATATTAGGCTCTAATATTTAAAATCGCGGAGTCAGCGTTTCTCAACTCATGATTTTGAAATGTTTGTACACTCTGCATGAATTATTTTCATTTAAATTGATGAGACAAAAATGGGTATTGAAGAAAAACATAATGTGTGTTTTGTAAATATCAAGGTGGTTCTGTGTCAAATTTTCATTCAGGTGGATGGTAGATAGAACATTCCAAGATATAGCATCTGTGAAGAGAAGATGTGCAAAAAATTTTGCGACATTCCGGAGTTTATTTGTGGTAAATCGATGGACAATGGCATAGCTGTCAACGAATATTTTCTCGAATGGTGACGCATAGATTTGATTTATCCGACAAAAACGCTGCAACAAGAAACAATAATGTTAAACCTCCATCTGAGTTGATACACGAAATAGCTGTATACTAAGTCATTAAACGACCATGATTTTTGAGCGAGGGGCAAAAAACACATTTTCCCATCACTTTCTTTGAGTTCTTTCCGGAGGAAGTGCACCCCATTTTAAGATCAACAAACTTGACCTAGGATCTGGGTACAGCTCAATTGCGCGCTTGCAGTTACGTAAGGAACATAATCCAGGGAGGCACTCTGTTGGCGCTCTAACGTTACGAAAGAGTTCCGGGGTGTAAAATCGATCTTTACATAACTCTTCCCTGCCTCCCCCGACCCAATCCCGCTGTGAAAAAAAAACCTCGGAGACGGGGATGAATAAATAAGGATCACGAACCGACAAAAAACAACTCGGGAGTCCCACTCTCGTGACTGAGTTGACAGGATTAGTTACATCCTTCTCAAAAACAGATCGGCGCTGCAGAAAGGGATCTCCTTGTTACGAAGAAGGGTCTAACGTAATAGGTCAAATTCCAATTCCAAGTGCAATGAAACAAGATCCCCTCCAAAACGAGGGAGGCCTCCGAGGCTTAAGGGATGGACATTGCATAACATTGTTTTTAAAAGATTGAAAGAGGTGCGTTGTCGCAGATCGGAGACGGTTTGGTTGCATAAAGCGTAATGATACGATGCACCAAGTCATTAATTATTATTAATTAGTTATTTCGAAACAAAATCAGGTTTCTGAAAAGAATCGTAAGAGGTGACAAGCGTTCTACAACTGCGCATTATAACAGCTGCAAATTTGTTGGCAACAGTGGCGAATCCATGGTGCAGGGATATTGCCCCGTGCCCCCCCCCCCCCCAGCCGAAAAAGGGAAAAGAGAGAGGAGGAAAACAGTGGGGTGGGAGAAAAAAAGAGCGAGAAAAAAAATGCCCCTAAAAATTTTCTGGAATGGTTAAAAGACAGAACTAGATACCAACCACAGTTTATCAAACCACAGGTTACATCAACACCGCAGAAATACATATCTAGTCCGTACACTAACATATAATTACGCTGAAAGAGGTATTATTTGTCACTTTTCAAATTTCAATTAATGCACAGAGTGTACGCTAAAATTGCTAAAAATTCAATCTGGGAGGACCTATTTTTTAATTTTCCGGGCGAGGCCCCTCTACCCCTTTCCTCAAGGGGGTGTCTCCCCAGACAAGTCTCGGCAAATTTCTCCCCCCCCCCCTCCTCCGGCTCTCAATGCCTGTCTTCATTTTTCACACGTTAATTTCTGAATTTTTGTTAAACCAAGTACATTAGCCATCGGGCGAATTGGTTTTTGGTTCTTGATTTTAAAGTATAACTGTTACCAAACGTCTTTTAGAAGATACGGAGAACTTTTAACAAAGTACAGTATTATCACGTTTTCAGAAAACTTGTCTTATTAGTTACGACCTCTGACAACTAAATGGTCAAGTTTGGACTCTGGGACATACGTCACTCGTGAAGTTGCGACTGCTCCTCAATACCTCGGTCCTTAGGAAAAATGCCGTACAAACATTAAAATGTTGCCAAATTTTCCCCGATAAATAATTGATTTTAAAAGAATGCTGTGCATATTTCTCCTTGAAAGTTAGAAATGTTTAAGATAAAATTCCGGATAATTTTTTTTTTTTGAAAAATTGGAAGAAAAATATGCACAGCTTTCCCAATAAATTTGCATTTTATCGAAGGGAATTTGGCACCATATGAGGGTTTTTACAGCATTTTCCGAAGCACAGCAGAATGGTTGAACGGATTTAAATTTAAAGGATAGTGTATCCTAGAGTCCCTTCATACTGAGAGTCAAGACAACACCCCCTCATGGCGTCACAAACGGGAATAAAGATTACACAAATTGAAAGTTTTTCGTAATCTTTGATCGGCCCATTCTCAATTTCCTTTCTCCGTTCCCCCTCTCATTCCGTTTGTTCCTTGTCGAACCCGTAATTCCTCGGTCCATTCCAGATTATTATCTTTGCAATTGGTGAAATGTAATCTTTATTCCCGTTTGTGACACTGTGGTGGCCTAAAATACGGTAACCTATCAGAAATGGATTCACATTGTCTTGACTCTCAGTATAAAGGGACTCTAGTGTATCCATCCTGACAAGAGCCCCGGAGATCCATGAGAATACATGCACGACGGGGCTCATGGCACACTAGGCATAGTTCCTTTTGATGTAAATGAGTCCAGTTGGCACGGAGACAGTGATTCCGAACTTTGAATATGGGTCAAATTATTCGTGCACGCTATTGTTTTCACCCCTCCTCCCGACAACAGTTCAACATAACTCGAAGCCGGCCGGCCGGCGTTTGGTGAGGAGGTGCCCCCAAGTCGGGGGGGGGGGGGGGTGCTGGTGGAGGAATATGATAACTGGTGCAGAGAGCGCAGATTAGTGCTAATGAAATGGGTCAAAGTGAGCGTGGACGGCACGCGTGGCGCGGTGGCGCACAGTAGATCCAGTCAATCAGAGTGGTCGGATATGAAATTTTTTACTAAAACTAAAAATTTGTATGTTTAGTTCGCTACATTTTAAATTTTAAGGGGTGCTTCTAGCAGAAAATTTCACGAGGAAACTAGTTGAACCACATTTAAAAACTCAAAGTTTTGTAAAAATGGAGTTATGAGCTTTTAAAGTTCTTCAATTTTGTCCGACCTCTCTGATTGACTTGATCCACTGTGCGGCGGCGCAAAGCAGGTCGAGTCAATTAGAGAGGTTGGGCATTCAATTTTTGACTAAAACTGCAAATTTTAATGTTCTATTCGTCATATTTTAATTTTTTAGGGGTGCTCCAAGCAGAGCATTTCACGAGGAGACCAATGGACCCACTAATACAGAACCTCAAAATTTTGTGTAAACGGAGTTATAAGCTTTTAAAGTTTCCAAATTTGGTCCGAACTCTCGTATTGACTCGGTTCACCGTGCGGCGGCGCGCGCGATAGTGCGAGAGCAACGATTGTTTTTTGTCGTGGCGAGTGTGATTTTACTCTGCACTGTAAGATTAACAGAGCAACGCATAACGCATAATGCTTCAGGTGCGAAGTGTTGGGGGGTTGGGGGGTGGACCGGATGCCATTTGAGCATCTCCGATTTTTGCGAGAAACACGATGGTGTGACTCGTTTTCTTTGAAATCAACTCCAAAGTTTTTTAAGAAAAAAGCTCTCACAGTTGAGGCCTTAATGTAAGAGATATGTAGATATCCTTCGATATTCGGAGAGTCCACCTCTTTATTAAGTCAAACTTTCCATGCAAAGATAGGAAGCATATACATTCAGCCAACGGATCCAGCAAATTGGTAACATTGCTTCTCCATTTAAACCTATGGAAATGTATCGATTCATGAAGGGGCGAGGTGCTCCGATGAGAATCGATTATTCAACATACGTTAAAACGGAAACCCTGTGTTGCCAAATTGCTGGATCCACCCCTGACATTAGCAGAGTTGCTGTGCTTTCAGTTGGGGTCCTCAAACGAAGCGGCAACCCTGTTAATGTATTTGCTCCCTACTTTTGCATACAGTTTGACCAGACATAGATGTGGACTTTTACGATAGCGTGGGATTTACCCTCCATTTTGGCCTCAATTTTACGAGCTTTTTCTAGCATTTAAGTTCGTTTCAGAGAAGACCAGTTGAGAGATCGTATTTCTCGCTAAATTTTACGCGAGAAAAAGTACTTACATCGCAAATCTTCCGCACATGCAAGAGATCCATTGGATGGAATCAAATTGCATATAATCAAGAGTCTAATGGCCATTAAGTTGATTCGATGGACTCTATATTTTGTGTCACAACGACATGCGATATATCGCATCGATTAGATCCATTTTTCAGCTACTCGTAATTTACCTCAAATTTTGAGATCGCAATTCTGTTGTCAGGAGACTAAAAAATTTATTTACAAATTTCGACAAACAAATTCAACGTAATAAAGGCGTGGTTTTTTTAGAGGAAAAATATCGCATTCGATACTGATATCAAAACTGCACTCGAATGCGATATTTTCTCTCTAAAAAAAACACGCCTTTATTACGTTGAATTTCTTTGTTAAAATTGGTAAGTGAGTGCTTTAGTCTCCTGACAACAGAATTGCGATCTCAAAATTGGAGAAAAGTGACGAGTAGCTGAAAAAACGGAACCAATTGATGCGATATATCGCATGTCGTTCTGACACAAAATATGGCGTCCATCGAATCACCTTAAGTCAAACGCATACTGAACGTTAAACAAACGGTTCAGCTGTTGCACGTTGTTTAAACTTTAAAAAGAACTACATAAGACGGGAAACGAGGCGCGCACAGTGGCGCGTACGCGCAATGCGTGAAGTATCCATGGAGTCTTGTAGGCACCAACAGCGCGCGCGTATACTACGCGCAATGCGTGAAGTATTCATGCAGTCTTGCAGGCGCTGATGAGCGTTTGACGTTGACTGCAGTGTTTAACGCGATTATTCAAACTTGAATCACCTTGTCCGCGCATGTGTGTAGACGGATGGTTTCACGATAACCGGAATAGTTTTGTGGCTACGGCCACAAAACTACAGGCATCATATTTTTCGGTCATATTTTTAGTAGAAATGATAATCACTCGAATTGTTTCGCATTAATCTTCGAAAGTTTACGTATTACAACGCTTTCTAATGATTAAACGCTCTACCTCTCAATTAATATCATGTAAATTCCGAAAATGTGCTGTCTGTTACGCGGTAAAAAGTCAGCGTAACATACAGCACATTTTCAGCCATTTATATATTAAAATTGAAAAGTCGAGGGATAAAACTTTGAAAAGCGTTATAACACATAACTCTATATAGATTAATGCAAAAAAAATCGAGTGATTATCATTACTACTACTAAAAATATGACCGAAAGATGTGTTGTTGTTTCGGCGACAAAACTATTCCAGTTATCGTGAATCCACCCAGATACATCTACTCTATTCCACGAGTCACGCTCACAACTTGGCAATCTCACGCACCAGACTAGATTTTGCATTTTGAGCGGCGGCGTTGATCTCCATGCGTCGCGACGCGACCATCGCGTGGCGTCGCGTGTCGGCGTGGCGTCGGGACGCGTCGTCGGCGTCACGGTTGCCCATCCGACGTCCGACGTGACAGCCATGGCCGCCTCCCGTCCACGTTTTTAAGAGCTTACGGACGGACGCGCGGGAAGCCAGCCGCGTTGCTGGTGCGGTGTGTGCCAGAAAGTGTGTTTCTGTGCAATAAACAAGTTGAACATATGTTCGGACCTAGTTCTCGGGTTCCGCAGAACTTTCGCCCCTTTCCAGAGCCGGCGGCGACGACGCGACGCTCAGAAAAGTCGAAGTTCAAGTAGCCGGGGCCAGGCCGGGCGGCTTCGCGCGTCCGTTATGTTCTCCGAATCTGGCCCAGATCCCAGATCTCGGACAGTGGCGCGGCGTGAATGATCGATTATCGATATTTCGCCATTTGAAGCTTTGGTAAAGAATCGATTATTAAGGTGTTCGCTGCGAACACCCTGTTTATCGATCCTTCTCCATGGGTTTAAATGGCATATCAATCGATATATCGCAATTCACGCCATGCCAGATCTCGGATCCCATCCTTAGTGAATCAGCCGGTTATGCCACTGCTTTCTCGCTCTCTACGGTTCCTTTCGATTTCCGCGACGCATTTTGTCTGGTGCTCCGTCATGGCTTCCTCATCAAATTTACAATTTCCCCTAAATTTACATTTTTACTTTTTTGCTCCCCTTTCGGACGGAGGAAGTATTGGTTAATATGGGTGGTTTCACGATGACTGGAATAGTTTTGTCGCCGTGGCAGACAACACATTTTTCGGTCATATTTTTTAGTAGAAATGATAATCGCTCGAATTTTTTCGCCTTGATCTTCAAAGGGTTACGTATTATAACGCTTTCTAATTATTGATTGCCCTACCTCTCATATTGTGTAAATTCCGAAAATGTGCTGTCTGTTACGTGGTAAAAGTCAGCGTAACAGACAGCACATTTTCGGCCATTTATATATTAAAATTGAAAAGTCGAGCTATAAATCTTTGAAAAGCGTTATAAGACGTAACCCTGTGTAGATTACTGCAAAAAAATTTGAGTGATTATCATTTCGACTAAAAACGAGACCGAAAAATGTGTGGTCTATGTAACGGTGACAGAGCTATTCCAGTTATCGTGAAACCGCCCATATTCATTTATTTTGTTAATACAATACAATGATTTGCAAAATCGGAGAGACTGTATTCACATTGCTTCCCTCCGTTCACAACATAAATTCTTTTACAACTTTTCTTTACAGTATAATACTACTAATTGTAGGCCGTTCATGGAGGAAGTATTGTCATCAAAAAATAAAAACAAAAACAAGTTGAAATATCATTTCTAGGCGTTTTAGGGGACCTGGAGTTAAAAATGCCTTGTTATTACAAGGCGCCCAGCTGTTTTCTATGTAAGGCGAGTTGTAAGTTCCCCGATGAAGATAAGCACCGTTTACCGTTAAGATGAAAGAACTTGCTCACCAAAATATTAACTATCAATTTTGAGAAAACTTCACTGCCGCTGAAAAAATAAACTATTGAAAAACGATTATTGTCCTCCGTGCTTCGGTATCAGGAGCACGAAATGGACGTACTTCTGCCAAACGGAACTATGTGCATTGAGACATGAGCCATGAGACCCATGAGGATATATGCATGACAGGGCTCATGTCATAATGCACATAGTTCCGTTCGGCAGAAATCCGCCCAAATAAAGGTATCATGGATTGATCTATTCTACAGGGTGTCTCACGAAAAACGAGCCACCTTGAATATCTGCCGAACGCGTCGGAATTTCGAAAAACGGTAAAAGACGTGTTCATTTATATCGAGGGGGACACCTTTTGGCGTATTTGACATTTTCCCAAACCGCGGGAGGGGCGCGGGGCGGGGGGTGCCCCACCCGTAAGTCGAACTTTTCAAATGGCACCCCTACTTTTTTATTTCAGAAATCAATTCTACGCAAAAAAACAAGCCACCCTGTCCAAACCGAATGTAATTCGGACAATTTTTCAGTGATTGACAGAGGTTGAAACATTTTTTTCATGCTCTTTTCAAAAATTTCCCACGCCCAATGGAATTGCTGTATCAAACCAAACTCTCCGCCAAAAAAATTCTTAAACATTGCACTTTCGATAAAAAATAAAAAAAATCTGCTGCACTCGAAATCTGGAGCACGCGGAGCCCTTCTTTGTGACATTAAAATTCGTTTTACCGAACATTTCCGAGGGGCGCTCATCGGGAGGGAGGAGTAAGTCTTAGACAAGAATTATTATTATTTTTTCTGAAGCATAAGAAACCGTATCCATGAAGAAGCAGTTGAGTAGAAAAACAACGCACGGCGGAAAAATAGCGTCCTCAGAAGTATCAAGGTCCGGCTCAAGTCGTTGACCACCCCCCCCCCCCCAAAAAAAAAGCTAATCCATTTGTTTTTCTACTTTACTGCTCCTTCATGGACACGGTTTCTTATGCTTCAGAAAAAATAATAATAATTCTTGTCTAAGACTTACTCCTCCCTCCCGATGAGCGCCCCTCGGAAATGTTCGGTAAAACGAATTTTAATGTCGCAAAGAAGGGCTCCGCGTGCTCCAGATTTCGAGTGCAGCAGATTTTTTTGATTTTTTTATCGAAAGTGCAATGTTTAAGAATTTTTTTGGCGGAGAGTTTGGTTTGATACAGCAATTCCATTGGGCGTGGGAAATTTTTGAAAAGAGCATGAAAAAAATGTTTCAACCTCTGTCAATCACTGAAAAATTGTCCGAATTACATTCGGGCTGGACAGGGTGGCTTGTTTTTTTTGCGTAGAATTGATTTCTGAAATAAAAAAGTAGGGGTGCCATTTGAAAAGTTCGACTTACGGGTGGGGCACCCCCCGCCCCGCGCCCCTCCCGCGGTTTGGGAAAATGTCAAATACGCCAAAAGGTGTCCCCCTCGATATAAATGAACACGTCTTTTACCGTTTTTCGAAATTCCGACGCGTTCGGCAGATATTCAAGGTGGCTCGTTTTTCGTGAGACACCCTGTAGATAAGTTAGGCCCCTTTTCGCCATCTTGTTGTTGAGCTGGTGTGTCATTTGAACGCATTATTGACACTTGTGTACTAGAATTCTAGGCAGGTTAAAATTGACTGCATTTTGTAATTTGAAACTATAAATTTTGCCTCTTCTGGAAAAACACTTATGTGCATAGGGAAACTAATGGCACATACGTTGTTTTTAAACCAGGCTAGAATCTATAGGTCCAAATTGCAAAATTTAGTCCAAATCAAAAAGCGCTCTCCGTGGCTGAGCGCTTAAAAACCATATTTGAAAAAATATTTGTCCCTCAATACGGCGTCCCTGATTCGTGTGTACAGTCATAACTCAAAAATCCATTAGTTCAATTCCATTTACCATTAGCACGGAGCACCATGTCCATTGCCCTTTCATGCACGTAAAGTGATTTTGCGTTACGCCAATATTTTTTTACTTTTGCTTCTAAAAACCAGACCATAGATTCTTCATCACGATCACAATTTCTCCGAAAAGCGTGACAGCACGTGGCGTACAATTTGCAAAAAAAGGGAAGAAAAAATCATGACGTAATCAGGAAAAATGTGTTCAAAGTTTGGGGAAAAAATGAGATGGCTATAATACCGATGCTAAGAGGGTTACCTTTGCATAATGCTGCGCAAAGAACCCAATTTTTTTTAGAAAATTGAAAATTGAATTTGCAGCACGTCAAAGTTTGATGACAAAAAAGAGAGAATTCGAGGAAATTTTTGTAAGAACTGGCGTAAATGCCAGCCGTAGGCACTATTAACTTCAGACGCATATCGATGGTGAACTTTTCATTTGTGGCATTTTAAAATCTCCTCTCTCATATTACGTTTTTAGAGGAGTTTGAATCAGCATAGTTCTTATCGTTCCACGAAATTTTTCTCTTGAAGAAAAAATTCTCTTGATTCAATCGGATTTTTGCTTAAATCAAGAACCAAGCCTCTTAATTTGAGCGGATTTCCTTTTGATTTAAGCAAAAATCTGATTGAATTAAGAGTATTTTTTCTTGTCAATGTTTTCAAGAGTCTGGACTCTAGATCCAATGCGTTTTTTTTTTCCAGTGCGTCCCTAACCGAGATACGTGATCTGGAAATTTCACCGTCGGTATGCCATCATTACTACTGCAAGGCATGGCTTGAGACTTTGTCATAATTCTTTCTTGAGAGAATTAGATCAATTTAGCATCGAAAGCTGAAATCGATATTTTTGACCCCGAACCAGTTATTGGTCAACCGCTGTACTCAAGACCGGACCGGATTAAGGGTGGTGCATGTTTTTAAGAGTCTGGACTCTAGATCCAATGTGTTTTTTTTTTTCTAGTGCGACCAACGAAGTTTTTAATGTATTGGTAGGTACTGTCTATCCGGAGCTCGCCTTCAATTTGATGGCATAAACAACATACCTACCGGGGCGCGCGAATGGTTGTCCATTCGAAAAATACATGTTAATTTCGCTCTATAAACTTTGATAGAGGCAAAAGACCATAGGTTTATCTTTATTGACTGATATAATTCATCTGAATTTCGCCTTCAATTTTGCTGCACAGGCAACAAACATACCGAAAAACGCGAAAAGTTATATTTTTCAAAAAACACACACAACTGAATAGTCCATGACCTTTGACTGAACCGATTAACTACTTCATAAGCCTAATGGCAGCTATCATAGTGGATACTGTACCTTACTTACCTTTTCTCTAGCATCATGCGCCTTTCTCGAGGTTCCATTCAAAATTAATATGTAATATTTAATCACTCAAACTAGCAAATTCTCATTCGAAATTTGGCGCTGCGTGATTAGCAAATTTGTAAAGTTGAGTTGGTAGTTTTTACTTTATTTTTGTTTGTCATCTTGGGAAGATTTCTTTTCATGAATTTTATGGCTTCATCGAAGGGAGGAAGCACAATATTAAGCTATCGAGTAGGTACTGAGTCCCCTTTTCCCCGCGAATGTAAAAAAATTAGTCATCATTTTCAATTTTACGATTTTACTGGGAAACTTAAATTTTTTATACATCCGGAAAGATACACTAAAAAATAAGTCAACGTTTGTTTTCAGTGCTCAGAATTAAAAGGAAAAAATTAATTAATGAGTAAAAAAGAGCATTGACGTGGGCCACAGAGGAAACAGCCATGCAGATCAAATTCTCCAAATTCTAGTTACGGCAACCATGACGTTATGTGAAGCATAAGCTCCTCCTGCTGAATATTTTTTGTCGTCGTAGACTGAGAATCTCATCCGGATTTTAGAATTTTTTACTACTTCAAATTGTTTAAGTTCCTTGAATCCTCACCTCAAAAATGAGTGCAGGCATCATTTAATTTACGTCGAATTTGTTTCGTGTTTTTTTTTGTTTTTTGATTTCCTATCTACGCCTAAAAAGTTTCAGATTCGTTGTTTTTACCATACGCTGTATTCTACGCAACAAAATTGTACAATGTACCTACATAATGAAATTATACTGAACATGCAAGCCGCAAATCGAGTCTGCTTGAAATTTTTCTTCTCACGTCCACATCGTGCATTGTGCGCAATTTAGGTACCAAACACGTGAAAAATGACGTCATCCATTTTTTATTTCACCACGTGTATTCTATCTTTCTTTTTCCTCATGAAGCCTGTTGGCTTTTTCGCTCAATATGATTGTAGGGAAATGTGTATTTTAAGGTAACTCAAAGGTTTTGAACAAAATGTTCGTATTTCAAATTAAATCTTACATTTTCAAGAAAGAAATAAATACACTTTTAATGCTCCTAACTAAACTTTTGAAAGTAAAGCCTCTGATTACAAAAAAATAATATTTACCTACTGTAGTTTTGGACAATGAAAACTGGAATTTTCTCCTCTTGTATACTACTATTACAAGTCTGAACTTCGCCACAAAAAATTCGTAATGATGGAGTGAAAAATGGAAAAGCTTAAATATTGATATTTAAAACAAAATCGCTTCTTTGAATTACAAAATCAAGATTTTAAATAAACTATTAAAATTATGATAATAGAAATTCCAAATACATCCATTATTTTAAGATAGCTCAAAGATTTTTTAACAAAATCCTCGGTTGAAAATTCGAAAACGAGAAGTCGAAATCGTTTTGTTACACCGGCTAATAAAACGACTTCCCCCGTAATTACCTCATTCTTCATTTTCTGGTATTAACAATACTTGAATTTTGAAAATGCACGTAAAAAATGCTCGTTTGAAAGGATCACATCGCTTGGTTATATTTTTTGACTAAGGTGCACCGATACAAATTCGTTGGTTCGGGTTCGCTGTTCATTCGATAGGTAATTTTAAATGAATATTCGTTCAAATGTACCTTCAGGAGAGTAATGCCATCTCCGCACCCTTTTAACACAGAAAAACTGTGCTGCACTGGAAAAAAACACATTGTATCTAGAGTCCAGACTCTTGAAAACATTGACAAGAAAAAATACCCTTGATTTAATCGGATTTTTGCTTGAATTAAAACGAAATCCGCTTAAATTAAGAGGCTTGGCTCTTGATTTAAGCTAGATTCTGATTGAATCAGAGTACTTTTTCTTTTCGATGTTTGTAAGAGTCTGGACTCTAGATCCAATATGTTTTTTTCCAGTGTGCTTTCAGATCGGTTTGCTGTCAAACTACAAATCAATACTGATTGCTGATGCACTTAATTCCGTTCTTAGTGGATGATATTTTTTACTTTTTTTATTTTATTTTTTTTTACTTTTTGACCAAAACTGCGTGCATCTCGACCAAAGTACCGTCGACGCCTTCACGGCCGGGCTGGCAATAAATCTAGCTCCGAAGCAGAAACAGAATCTCTGGTTGTCAATCGATATTTCCTCTCAGTAGGGTTCATCGATTATTTACGTTGGCTGAAGGTGCGTATCCAGGTGCGAGGTGTCAGCCTCTTCAAAATGACTCAATCCCTCACGTTCGATTCACTTGGCCTCGTATTTTTCATTTTTCTCGCCCGATGAGTCAAAAGCTGAACACCGCGTCTGAAGTACCGAGACCGAGGTCTAAACACTCATGTTTATTATTTATTCGTTGGCGAGACGCTTTGTTTTTTGTTTTCTGTCATCGTTATTTGTCTGCGAGGGGTCAATAGCACGGGAGCCGCACGTCTCGCACAACAATAATGGAAAGTACCGAGCCCCTTAAACGCCTGATTGAGCGGCGCGAGGGTCAAAATTGACCCAATATCGATTAGAGACTCCAGGTTCTCTTAAACTGAATCTTTAGCAAGAGTAAGCAAATATAGATTCCGATTACAGATTCGAGATTCCGAACAAATTTTGCTACTCTCCTGGTTTCATTTTAGACGGATCGGGTTTGATAGAAAGGAACCAACCACTAAGTTAAAATGAAAAAAGAGGTTTGAGTTTTATTTCTCTGTAAGGCTCAATGTAGGAAATAAAATTTGACCCCTCTTAACACAGACTAATTTTTTTTCTCGGCTTTGAGTTTTTGGCAGTGGACTATATATACGGCTTATAGAACTCATGAAAATCGGTCCAGTAGAACGCTGGAACTAATTGTAAGCGTTACCAGTTACGCAAAATTAGGAGGTCTCGGAGCTTATAGTATGGAAACCGGTGTCGATTCGATCGACATGAATCGATCAAAAAACAAGAACGTGAATCAATCGACGTGAATTAATCGTCACCGATCCGATCGAGAAACCTGTGAATCGATGGAAAAACCCGTGAATCGATGGATAAACCCGTGAGTCGATCGACAAATCTGTGAATCGATCGACAAACGCATTAATCGATCGACAAATGCGTAAATCGATCAACAAAAGCCGTGAGTCGACAGACAAACCTGTGAATCGATCGATAAAATCCTGAATCGATCGACAAAATCCGTGAATCGATCGACAAACCCGTAAGTCGATCGACAAGCCCGTGAATCGATCGAATTTTGTCGATCGATTCACGTTTTCATTTTTCAATCGACTCATGTCGATCAAATCCATACCCTCCTAGAATTCGTTCCAATTCTTAGTAGGATCGTTCAGCTTTGTATAGTCTGAAAAATTTTACGATAAGTTCGAAGGAATTTTTTAGACGTAGTGAAATCTTCAGTGAAGCAACATCATCTGCGTTACACCATTGCAATTATCATTTAATTGTCTCAGGGGAGTCCATGTTTTAATTGTTCGGGTCAGGAATTGACTCATCCTGGATCATTCAGGCTAGTTCAATTGTTTTGTTTACTCTTCTATTGCCGTTCATTGGTAAGGTGCAGTGCAAGCACACAGGTAGAGATGTTGTGCAATCTTTTCCTTTTCAGCCAGAATTTGCCCAGATTAACATTTCGGGAGAGACCTCGTTGTTGTAATGATTAGTCAAGAAAATGTTCTCCTTCTAAAAGGAAATCGATAAGAAAAATTTCCAAAATAAATGGGTACCCCAGATCCCAAGTAGAATTTTTCATCGTAAAAATAGCCTTATTTTGAAACGATTTTGGCGATGAAACACGCCTAGGGCCTTCAATATCTGAGCGATTATCCTCGATCTTATCGCAGTGTTATCTCTATAAAATCAAAATTATACATCAACGATTTTTTTGTTCGATAATATTGCAATAAGTCGCCTTCGACTAAATCGCGATTTTTATTGCAAATTCACGCGATGAAATCGCAATTTTTTATTCGATAATATTGCAATAAATCGACGCCGAGTAAAATTGCGATACGTTCTCCGAACAAATCGCAACTTACCACGATCACTGCTTCTTGGGATTAAGGATGACTCACCAAAAAAATCAAAAGGAGGTGTCGAGATTTTCAACTCTGCGCTGATTATATTTATTAGACAAGATCATAAAGACGAGGTATGCATTAAGACACGAACTTCAATTTTCGTGAAGCGTGAAGATCATGCGGAAAATTTTGAAAGGAAAGAATACATTACTATTTTCATTTGACGTATAGTGTTTTTTGGCACAAGTTCAACGTCCTCGCTTGTGGAATATCCCATATTCTGTGGTATTTTTATTCAAAACTCATTACGGCAAGGAAGATAATATTTCAGCAATGAAAATTCGAATTCACGAAATGCCGCGATTTCTCATGTCTATTTTATGATTAATTAACACGACTAAGAACTTCTGCTTGCATCTTCAGCGAGCATCGCCCTCTTTTACGACCGGCAATGCCTGGTTAGATTCTTGAAACAACGGCACTTGCGGTTAATACTGAACGGTGTTTTCAGTCCTACTCATGAACGTAAAAACCTGCATTTACCTATTATCGATAGCATTAATTTAGTCAGAGTTGCCAAATACATCCGAGTTCATAATTTCATAATTCCGATCTACAGATATCTATTACCAGAAAGCGAGACCGATTTGACTCCAAAAATGTGCGTCCGTAAATGAAAATTAAGATTTTAGCATGAGATTGACTACATAGAGTAAGATGGTTTCAATATTCCCTATCCTCTCTACATAAAATTTTTTTATTTATTTATTTATTCTTTTGCTTTTTGCACATTTGGCTTCACAAAACGTCATTTTCTAATAAAGGTACTGATAGGTATAACATATTACATAAAAATCGTCTTAAATTCATTCATTGACTGATAAAGATGATTCAAATGATAAAGAGTTTCGCATAACGAAAAACGGTCTAACGCTGGGCATGTCCGGTGCCCTTCAAAACACCAAGCGCCCCCCCCCCCCCCCCCCATCATTCTGCAGCTTCTCAATATCCGTTACTCTTTCTTATGAAGAGGTATTTCTCCACCCTAAATTTCCTCTCTGGTTTTTCCGCTCTTTGCCGACCATTACCAGTTGCAAATAAAGAGAAGAAAATTAGTCGGACTTTGTGTAGTTTTTTAA